>NW_016198259.1:0-2736 GCF_001687245.7 Rhagoletis zephyria | reverse complement strand
ATGTGTGTACATATATGCAACCATACAAAATTACTTGATGGCAATCTGCGGCGATCTGTTAAACTGGCGAACTGGCGAACTGGTGGCAACATTGCGGTGCTTTCGGCTGCGTTGCGTTGTTGCTTGAAATAATTAAAATGTTTGCTTTGTGCCGCGAAAGCAAATCCGCGCGTTTGTATGTGTGCCTGTGTATTTGTTGGAATTGTGTGAAAAGGTCACATTTGTGTGTGTGTGTGTGTGTGTGTATATTTATTGCTGGCAGCTAACTAAAAATGTGTGCTCGTGCATAACAAAATGGCAAAATGGCTGCATTCACATTCACATGCATTTATTCACACATACCCACTCGTTGAGCCACCCATACATCTCTCAGTACATATGTAAGCACATGTGCACTTTAATTGGAAATCATAATGAACAGCGGTTGGGTAATTTTAGAGAACACGCAAACGCCCCACACCACACCTCACATGCCACATGCCGCACTCTCACTTACAGCCAGCAAATAGTTAATTGGTGTACCTACATAGATTGGACTTCCATTAGCAGAATGGGCCTGTGTGCCGAGACCGTCAGTGACCGCTATTCTTGAGAGTTATGTATGCAGCATAGGGGCCCTGATAATAACTGCTGCAGGCCAAACAACAATGGCTATGGAATTTATATTTACATATGTATAGTAAATATGGATGCGCCTGTGGGTGCCTGGCTGCCAGGTTGCTGGGCTGCTTGGCTGCTTGGCTGATTGGGTATGCGTGTGCAAAATGGCCTGTTGACCGTATTTGTTTAACATGCGGTCAACATTTGATTGCGCGCCTATACTCACCCACCTACGTACATACATATATATATATATTTATATTCAGAGCCCCATCGAGTTACCACATATGTGGCAATCGACTGCAAAGCAATTCTGCTGCTGCACTCCCAATACAATGATCGTGGTACACCAGTGCGTATACGTGCTCTGGCAGCTTTGTCACTTGCAATCAGCAACTGGCAAAGAGAAGTATATGTATGTATGTATGTACCTACATACATACATGAATATGAAATGCATGAATGTGACACTCTGCTATTTTAATTATATGCGTTAGCTTGTCTGTAATGTGTATGTCGGTGTGTATAACTATGCAAATATTTACCTTGCATGCAAATGTATATATGTATGTATGTATGCATGGAGATAACAAGCCTTCTATGTTATTCTGTTGAATTTGCTTTCATTCGCAAACGACAAAGAGGATGGATTTCAAAGGTGGTTTGTTTGTCGAGCCGTACATAAGATTATGGTTGTATCAATGAACTGTCGAAAATTACAATATTATTGGTTTGACAGCAAACTTATGTGTGTTGGGCATTATTTGAGACAAAGCAATTGGTAAAGATGAGAAAGTGAAGGGACAAACAATTTAAGACCTCAAATAGTTTAATAATTTCAAAACAATAAACAGGTCAAATTTCATAGAGCAAGAGATCGTGTTTTAAATCTGAATACTATAAAGGGGCAATTTTGATGAAGCTCCCTTCTAACAGTTTTCCTACACTCAAAGTTCTAGACGTCTTATAATAATCTTCGAAGAAGAAATTACTTTCCATTTTAAGAGCCTTGACAAATTTTGGTTGCTCTTCAATTGTTAGGCATTTGACTTTTCTTTAACACAATCTAACTTTTAATTTTTGTTAAATAAAAACGTAGCATAGTTAATTTTAAGTTTATCGAATAACCTGAAGGAAACCTTCAATTTGCTGGTTTCAAAAAAAAAATGTTTTCACATATACAGCTGCGGTCAAAATAATAGCACTGAAATTCGTGACGATATTGTTACTAGCTCGTGCATTTTAGTAGTTTAGCGTATTTTGTCGATAGGTGGCGCACGAGTCGATATATTTGGTGATACAGTATTTATGGTCCTATTTCGTTCATATTTAGAAAGCTTGCTTCAAAGACATTTGTTTTTAATTTTATGGCTGAAAGTATGCGCGACAATCACTTAAATTAATCAGCTGACCAGAAGTGTACATTAATGCATTTAATGAATATCTTGTGTGCCATTCATCAGAATTTTTATAAATATCGAAACCACCATTTTTTACTTACATCTGTTTGTAAATGCCCTGCAGCAAATCAAACTGGTTCAGAACTTGCGCCGAGCTAGCCTGAAAAGGGACGGTACTGGTTCTTCATCTATCCCAACTCAAAGCTTTCAACTGTCTTTTTACACCCGAGCGCACTTGTGTGCACAACTAAACTAACTAAATTTTATGGTAAATTTTGCATTCATTGCCCCATAAACTAAAGAATTACATATCAAATAAACGGAAACAGTTTGCTATTAGTTTTAGGGTCTAAGAAAATCGACGAAAATATAGTATAGTATATTTGTGCCTCTTTTGTCAGCTTTCACATGACTGGGATGAGTTACGTTGATGACAGCGCAACTAGCAACATATGAGTGTCAATCGTCCAGCTCTGCATCCCTTCAGAGACAGTTCTGAAATTTGTAGGGCGCAACCAGCGCTTTGCCAGACTGTCTCTAAAATTTTCTGCAGAGTAACTATAGAATGTATGTGAATGATATCACAATTAAATTTAATATGGTATCTTATCTGATTGTTTTACCTTTGGGTCAATAAGTCGGCTACATATGTATGTACATATTACGGCTATCAAAACACAACAAAGGAGTGATTTGAAAACAATCAACTTGGTTGAGATAAGGAAATCAATGAAGC
>NW_016198258.1:0-2736 GCF_001687245.7 Rhagoletis zephyria | reverse complement strand
AAAAAAAAAATTAAAAGAAAAGTATAGTAAAAAAACTTTAACAGCAACAACCAACCCATAGGGTGGTCCAAAATTACATCGGAAAATCAAACTTTTGGATTTTCCCAGCTGCCACTCCCCAGAACTCAAGAGTATCAAAAATAAGGAGACACGTATTTTTTCATTTTAAAATCCTGAAGGCATTCAGAATTGCACCGCGGATCCCGTGGGTCCCGAAATCGATCATCTAAATATACATGTCTCTCAAATAATTTTTAAATCACAAAATAAATAATGAAAGATGTGGCATCTTCTGATTATTTTGTTTTGCTTTGCTGTTCGTTTCGCCTCAAAAGTGCTTATGTATGTTGTACAACGTTTTTAAGGATCATTTTCTGAATTTTAGGAGGTTGTGGGTTTAGCGGGAGTTACGGGAAAGGATTTTGGGCCCGTACCGCCCGCAAAATTTTTAAAGACCTTTCCGATGCCGCACATCCCAGCGATTTTGAAATCAGTACCGTGGGTCTCGCGGGTCCTGATATCCCGCGCACATCTCTACTCTGAAGTTTCTCATACATTTTACATGGGACAATTACATTTTGCTGTTAAATCCTTAAAAATAAATATTTTGTGATCGAATAAAACTATTTCGCTTCAGAACNATCAGTACCGTGGGTCTCGCGGGTCCTGATATCCCGCGCACATCTCTACTCTGAAGTTTCTCATACATTTTACATGGGACAATTACATTTTGCTGTTAAATCCTTAAAAATAAATATTTTGTGATCGAATAAAACTATTTCGCTTCAGAACTCTTTAAAAAATAACACTTTGATGCTTTTTAACTTACAAATTTTACTAGGTGTGTTTTAAATAATAACCGATAATCCTATCTTTTATATATAAAAATTAGTTATTTTATCTTTTCATAACCACATCACGCACGAACAGCTCAATAGATGTGTTTATGTTTCTTCATTCTACTCGATTATTTCTGTGGGTATGTGGTAAAAAAATATGAAAAATTTGGTTGCCTGATATTTGAAAATTTTAAATTTTTTAAAGGATCATAAGTATNTTATGTTTCTTCATTCTACTCGATTATTTCTGTGGGTATGTGGTAAAAAATATGAAAAATTTGGTTGCCTGATATTTGAAAATTTTAAATTTTTTAAAGGATCATAAGTATATACNACCGTGGGTCTCGCGGGTCCTGATATCCCGCGCACATCTCTACTCTGAAGTTTCTCATACATTTTACATGGGACAATTACATTTTGCTGTTAAATCCTTAAAAATAAATATTTTGTGATCGAATAAAACTATTTCGCTTCAGAACTCTTTAAAAAATAACACTTTGATGCTTTTTAACTTACAAATTTTACTAGGTGTGTTTTAAATAATAACCGATAATCCTATCTTTTATATATAAAAATTAGTTATTTTATCTTTTCATAACCACATCACGCACGAACAGCTCAATAGATGTGTTTATGTTTCTTCATTCTACTCGATTATTTCTGTGGGTATGTGGTAAAAAAATATGAAAAATTTGGTTGCCTGATATTTGAAAATTTTAAATTTTTTAAAGGATCATAAATACATAAGTTTCTTCAACAAATCTAGAAGCGTTTGAAGAGATTCAAACACATTTTTAAACGGGGGTTGCCACCTTTCAAAAAAATACAGGAACGGTTATTAAAAATGTAAGCTTATTTAATACCACAATATGGGTATCAAATGGAAGATTTAGNCGGTTATTAAAAATGTAAGCTTATTTAATACCACAATATGGGTATCAAATAAAAGATTTATGCACTCCCAGCAACGGTTTTTGAAAATGCATACTTTAATTCACATAATTAGGGTTGCCATTTATCTATAATAAAAATTTCTTTAAATTAAAATATGAGTTTCAAACAAAAGGTGTTAAAATAACCCCTACATATTTCTGGATAGAGTTTGTACCTATCTAAAAAATTAAAATGAGTCCGATATATTGTAGCGTCCATGTCAAGCTATCGAACGTGCAAAAATGCATATTACATCAATTCACTCAACTTATATAATTACCTCATCTTAATGAACAGATTGGTGGCAACCCTATTTAAAAACATGTAAATCCAAAACTTATGCGTACACCTTTCGTATGATACCGATATTGTGGTATAAGATAAGCTTAATCTTTTAATAATCATTGTTTAATTTTTTAGAAAGGTGGCAACCCAGTTCAAAACATTTTTAAATATCTTCAAACGCTTTAAGTTTTGATGAAGAAGCTTAAATATTTTGTTGACCTTTAAATAATTTTAAAATTTAGAAAATCTGGCAACCCTACTTCTCAAACCTTTTTACCACAAACCTACAGAAAACATCAGGTAGAATGCAAAAAAGAATCATCCATTGAGCTGTTCGTGTATGATATGGTTATGAAAATAAAAAATACAATATTTTTGTATATAAAAGATGGGATTATCGGTTAGTAAAACAAACCTTGTAAAATTTTTAAGTTAAAAAAGCACCATAGCGTTATTTTTTGAAGACTTCTGAAGGGTAAATAATATGCTTATTCGATTTATTTTAAACGATTTTATAGCAATTTTTGGAAAAAAAAAAATTTAAATAAAAATATACGTGTCTCCTTATTTTTGATATTCTTCAGATCTAGAGGGTGGTTGGAGTAAACAAATTTTGGACCACCCTAATGCACATATGAATGTATGTATATATAAGCCGAAGTAATAAAAGTGAATGAAA
>NW_016198257.1:0-2736 GCF_001687245.7 Rhagoletis zephyria | reverse complement strand
AAAAAAAAAAAAAAAAAAAAAAAAAAAAAATACAAAATAATCAATGGCTAAGTCGTTAACCCAACTCACCAATCTTTTGTACGCTGAAGCAGTGATAGGAGTAGTCATCGGCAACATATGGCAACGCTTGTGGCGCACCAGTGGTGGTGGTTGCATTCATTGCATTCTCAGTGGTGGTGGTTGCATTCAATGCATTCTCGGTGGTGGTGGTGGCATTATCGGCATCCACTTCCTCTGCATCCGCAACGGCTGAGCCTACTGTTGGTGGTGTGGGTACTGTGGTGGTGGTTGGCGCTGGGCCGACTGTGGATGGTGCCGGTATGGCCTCGGTAGTGGAGCCCGCTGTGGTTGTCTCAACGCTGGTGGTGGTACTCAGCTCTGTTGTTGTGCTACTCTCCGTTGATGTCTCAGTTGAGGTCGTCGTCGTCGTCGTTGTGGTTGGATCAGCGGTGGGCTCCTCTGTTGTACTGACTTTCTCGAAATATGCAGCGTCGCATGCCTCTAGTGGTGTTTCTTTTGTGACCTTGGCACAATCTTCACAAACATAACACATCAGCTGGCGATCGGCGACACTGTTGGCGTTTGAGACTTTGGCGGCGTGGCATGCTGTAAGAAGGGGAAAGTGAGGTTAAGAAATTAATTTTGGGGGAAGTAAAAATTAAATAATATATTTAAATATTGGAGAGTTGTGGCTTGAAACAGCTGATTTTTTCCATCATTATTTTTATGTTTTAATAATTTTTGGAAAGCTTTCGATGGAAACGATTGATTTTTTCTATTTTTGTGAGACTTTTCAATGTTGTTTACGTTTTTGAAAATATTGTAGGGTTTTAAATCGAAAGTAATGGAGAGTTTCGTACTAGAATTATTGGAGATTTTAACTTATGCTATGTTCTTCATGTTTTTATAAATATGGGAGAGTTTTTGATTGAAAATATTTCAACTTTTTCGTCATATTTTTGTTTTAAAAATATTTGAGGGTGTTGAATCGAGAATATTGGAGAGTTTTCTATAAAAATTTTATGAGATTTCTACTTTTTCAAATTTGTTTATGTATTTATTAATTTCGATTAAAAGTGTTGGACAGTTTTTGATAGAAAATATTGGAGACTCTGACGCTTTCTAATTGTTTATATTTTTTTAAACATTGAAGAAGTGCTTTTTTTATATGACGTGGTTTTATGTCTCGATAAATACTGGAAAGCTTCCATTGAAAGGATTGGAGAGTTTTTGATGAAAAATATTGGAGGATTTGCCTCTTTATACCTTTTTGTTTATAAATATTGGTGAGTTTATGATTGAAAGCTTTGGAGACTGCAACTATTTGAATGGTTTTATGTTTTGGAAAATATTGGTGGGCTTTAAATCGAGTTTTCTACCATAATTATTTGAGACATAAACCTTTTCTATGTTTTTTAAGTTTCAATTGAAAATATAGGAGATATAACCTTTTTCAACATCTTTACTTTTTGAAAATATTAGAGGGATTTCAATCGAAAATATTGCAGAGTTTTCGATTAAAAATATTGGGGACGTTTTCCTTTTGTTAGTTTTCTAGGTTTTAATAAATATGGAGGAGTATCCTATAAAAAATATTGGAGAGTTTTCGAACGAAAAATTGGAGATTATAACTTTCTCGCCGTTTTTATGCTTATAAAATTATTGAAAACTTTCGCTAGAAGCAGCTATTTTTTTCAACGTCTTTTTATGATTTTAAAAATATTACAACCTTTTGTTTTTGAAAAAAAATAATTTTCTCCATATTTTGGTTATATTTTTATAAATATTGGAGACTTTTCCATTGAAAAAATTATTTTCTTCCCCATCATTTTTGTGTTCGACCAGTCTTGTTTAGCCTCAAAGATGATAAGATTCTTGCTAATGACGCGTCGAACCATAGCTTTAAATTCTTTTAAATGCGCTTCAATTTATTTATGAATTTTCAGGGCTTTTGTTTTAACAGCCCATAATCTTGTGGCATAAAAAGTAGTTAATTACTGTCAATGGAGTTCAGGTTGTTTGCTTTTCAATAGATATTGGAGGCTCAGCAGACTAAATAGTATAACAAAGCTATCATGGACTCAATGATAAGAACTTTAAGGCTGTGGTGAGCTACGCAGTTGTCTTTTAAAAATATTATTAGAGATTTGTAAAAAAAAGAAAATTATGACAGCTAGTGTTAGTTTGTTGCCTGAAGTACACACATACATGGATATGTGTGTACATTTGGACATTAGGATGGTCCAAAAATGCATGTAGAAAAGTAAAGTCGGAATTTTTATGCTCTCACCCCCTAGGATTGTTCTATACCAAAAATATAGACCCCTATTTTTTTATTTTGAAATCAACAAATTTTTAGAGGGCGCTCAAAGCGCTCAAAGTTTTCCATGTATTTTATATGGGGGAAAAACCACTTTTCGTAGAAATGGTTTTGAATTCTTGAAAATAAATATTTTTTCTCAACCGGAAACCCCTTTTTCTATTCAGGAGATTCCCAGTAATAATACCCCATTATTTTTTTAACCATTTTTTCATAGTAACTATATTTTATAGGTCCGCCAAAACCCCTAAAAATGCTAGAAAAAGCAATGGGAGGATAAATAAAAAGTCTTTAGCATTGAAAAATGGTTAAATAGACAATTGGATATTGTCATTGGAAGTCTCCTGAAGAAAACCAGAGTTTTCCGGATCGAAAAATATTGATTTTCAAGAATTCCATACCATTTCCACGAAAAG
>NW_016198256.1:0-2736 GCF_001687245.7 Rhagoletis zephyria | reverse complement strand
TGCTGTTTTCAGTCTTTCAGCAACAAAAACGACGAGAGCGAGAGAGAGAAAGTAAATTAGTCTGCCATTTAATTTGATTCCCTATCAGTGATTCTAGTAGTAGTAGTAGTAGTAGCAGTTTCGCTGTGAAATTAAATTACCAGAGGGAAAAAGAGAAGCAGAAAAAACATGCCTGCCAATTATGCGGCCATTTACAAGCAGCAGCAGCAGCAGTCAGTCAGACAGAGNCAGAGGGAAAAAGAGAAGCAGAAAAAACATGCCTGCCAATTATGCGGCCATTTACAAGCAGCAGCAGCAGCAGTCAGTCAGACAGAGAAAGAGACGGCAGACAGACGGGCGCAACAACCAACTACTAAACAACATATAACAGCAAAAAGAAGAAGAAGAAAAGGAAACCAGAAAAACGCAAATTTGAAGAGAGCAAAGAGAACAATAGCCCGGGCTTTTGCGAGCGCAAAAAACGGGAGAAACTTTTGACAACTTATTAAATGTCAGCACAGATGTCAACACACACAGACATAGACACACAAATGCAAAACGCTCAGTGGGAGGGAAGGCAGACGGGAAAAGAAATACAAAATACAAAATACAAAATGAAATTGCGGTTTGGGGACAAAAAGGACAGAGGCAGACAGCAAATCACTGAAAATGCAATTGCAAATTGCAATGCCTGGGTGATATTTGCGATATATTGAGACTTCCTCTCTCTCTTTACGGTTGGCAGAAAAAGAAGAAGAAGAAGAAGAAGAAGAAGAGGATGGAAAGGCTGCAACATTTCACAGAACAGAAGAAAGAAGAAGCCAATGGCAGGAACAAAGCCGAGGCGCCATTAGAATGGCAGAGAAGAAAGAGAGGAAAGAGAATAGTGTTATTCTCTCCTAATGTTTGTGCACGATCAGCAGCAGCAGCAGCGGAGGCAATTTAATTAAAGAATGAGACGTCGTCGATCTCGATCTCAGTTAGTCTCTCTCAGTCTCTCAGTTCTGTCTCGTCTAATATCAATTTAAATGTGTCAATGGCGGAGAGGTCGAGGAGAAGGAGGAGGAAGAAAGGGCAAAGAGAAAAAGCAGCAGCAGCAAATAAAAGGAGGAAAACAAGAGGAGACAAAGTGTCTCGATTAATCACCCCTCTGTGTTTTGTTGGTGACTGTGTGTGTGTGTGCCCTTTCCTTTCTTCTCATTTTCTCTTGCTATTCCCTGCTCTATTTGCTTCAGAATCTCTCAGAACAGAATCTCTCACCCTCACACACTTCAGCCTTCTATTCTTATTCTTATTTTTATTGCCCAGGCCAATTAATTGGCTGCTCTTTGTCTTGCTGACGTTATGGAGAGAGTCTTTGACGGGAAAGAAACGAGTAGATGTACAGCAACAACAACAACAACAATGAGAGCAAGGCAAAATCTTTGAGAAGAGGAGTAGGCGGTTGATGGCCAGGGAGAATTGCCACTAAAAACTAATGCACACTATGCTTCAAAGTACCCAAACTACACAGTAAGTAAGACAAAACTGAGTAGTGGAAATAGAAAATGATAAGAGAGGACTTACCTGAGGCCGTCAGGAAGAGAAGAAGGAGAAGGAGAAGGCCGGCAAGACGAGGCTGAGTTGTAGCTGCAAAAGTTCGTCTTCTTCTTCTTGTCGAATCGATTTGCAGACTTCGGTGGTGGTGATGATGATGATGATGATGATGAGAGTTGAAAGTTTTTTCTGCTGCTGGTTGTGGTGGTGCTAATGTTCGAGGTGCGGGCAAAAGTTGCCGCTGGCAGGTAAAGAAGAAGCAGTGGGAACGAAAGTCGTTGGCGGCCATGTTTGCCTTGTCAAACTGTCGATTTTTGCTGTTGTTGTTGTTTGCCTGTTTTTTAGCGGTTGTTTGTTTGTTGGCGGTTGTTGGCTGTGGCTGTCGTGACAGAGGTGGCAAAGTTTTTTTCCGCTCACCTTCTTCGAGGTGTCGCCGCGATCGAAGTCAAGTCACCGAAGTGTGATTTTGTTTGCCAGCCAGAAATAGAACTGAGGAGAGAGGAGAGGCGAAAAAAGTGTGTAAGAAGTAGTTTGAATGCAGAATATTCTCCTCTTTCTCTCTCTCTCTCCGGCACAAAGAGGCGATTAATTATTAATCATAGAGACACAAACGCAAACTGGTCGAAACAGTGGTAGACAAACCCGCACACTCAAATTCTCAATAATAATAAAAGAAACGCAGAGAAGCATGTAGAAAAAACAAAACATAAAATGTTCTGATCCAAAGTGCACAACAAGAAGCAGCGCAGGAAGAAGAAGAAGTGGTCGATCGAAAACAGCCAAGTAAAAACTAAAATTGCTGCTCAAGTTTTCTTTTGAAATAAAATATGCACGAGGGTAGTTGTTGGCCAGTAGAAAAAAGAAAGAAGAAAAGTGAAAATGAAAATAAAAATCGCCATAAAAACCGACACAGCCGAATTTGATCAGTGAGCCTCTTTTCCGTCTGTGATGGCAGCGGATGATCCCGCTGCTTGATCAAAAGTGCATAAAAACAGCTCAAAAAATCAGAAACAGAAAGGCAAGCAGACCAGCCAAAGCAGCAGCAAAAAAAGATAAAATTCTCCAACTCTTGAAAAGAGATAGAAAGTGAGGATAAAGCGAAGAAAAATTCCACACCAAAAAAGAGAGGGAATCGCCCGCGATCCAACAGTCTGCGCGCCGGAGAAGCAACTGCAGAGCAGAGAACCAGAAGAATATTCTGCTGCCTCTGCACTGCTGTCT
>NW_016198255.1:0-2736 GCF_001687245.7 Rhagoletis zephyria | reverse complement strand
TAAAATCGACCCAGTTGAATGTCGCAATCTGTAGCCGACCGTTGAGACTGCGCGCGCTGGAACCTCTGTAGCTGGAAAAATCGTCGCCCAACGTCATGGCGATATCCGAAGTGGGTGCCGTTATGTGTGTATGATGGTAGAATTATGAATATGAAGTGATTGAAGCCATGAAGCAAAGATCTCAAAAGTGTGTATACATACATACATACATATACTCCCCGCGAATTGTTGTTTATTTAGGCAACAAGATGCTCGCCCAACCATCGAACTGCCGCAGCGGAGTGGGTCTGATCGACGTACTGTGATTATTTTTTTTAAATTATTTTGAGAAATCATTTTGTGACTGTACATATGTGAAAATGAATCAGCTTCTTTGCAGCAACCCTGTAGAGAAATATTTAATCATACATAGCAATTATTTACATTGCTACCACTATTTTTGAAGTGAAACTTATTTAGCGGCGGTTGTTTGGTTGGGAGTAAATTGGCAAATTCATCGGTTTTGTTATCGATATTTTTATCGATATTGTTATGAATTTTGCTATCGATATTTTCGGAACTTATCGATATAATAATCGATATTTTTATCGATACTTTTATCGCTTTGTTATCGATTTTGCAATCGATATTTTTAACTATTTTGCTAGCGATATTTTTTATCGATTTTGTTATCGATGTTTTTATCGATATTGTTATCGATATTTGTCGATTTTGTTACCGATATTTATCAGTTTTGTTATCCATATTTATCGATTTGGTTGTCGACATTTATCGATTTTTTTATCGATATCTATCGATTATTTGATCGATATTTAAAAATTTTGTTATCGATATTTATCGATTTTGTTATCGATATTTATTGATTCTGTTATAGACGTTTATCGATTTTTATATCGACCTTTATCGATTTTGTTATCGATATTTACCGGTTTTGTTATGAATATTTTTTATCGATTTTGTTATCGATATTGTAATGGATATTTTCATCGATATTTTTATCGACTTTGTTATCGATATTTAGCGATTTTGTTATCGATATTTATCGATGGTGTTATCTATATTTATAGATTTTGTGATCGATATTTATAGATTTTGTTATCGATATTTATCGATTTTATTATGGGTATTTTTATCGATTTTGTTATCGGTAGTTTCTAATAGATTTTGCTACCAATATTATTATCGATTTTGCTATCGAAATTTTTATAGAATTTTTCATCGGTTTTGTTATCGATATTTTGGTGGATGTAACCATCGATTTTCTTATCGATAAAGTATAAAGATAAAAATGAAGATAAAGGAAAATAGAATAACCTAAATGTAATTAGAACGAACAGGGGTAGAGTTAGTGATCTAGATAGAAAAGACAAAAACAGATGTATGTATGTGTGTACATATGTATGTATGTATATTGTTTATGAGACAAAATATATATGTATGTAACGTGAGTTTTACTTCTCCAGTGTGGCCCAGGCGCACCTTCATTTTATTTATAATTCGGTAGCTTTATTGAGAGAAGTGCATACATACAATACAAAATATGTAACTGTGCTCTTCTAAAAGCGGTACGGTGGTCGCAAATAAATCAAACAATGACCAAACGAAAGCTCCTGAAAAAAAAATCTGAAAGAATTATAGCTTCGTTGATACAAAGACACGATATTTCTGGAAAGCCTCCTTTTCCGACTATTACCAAAGCACTCCCAAAACACTCAGTTTATATTCGGACATTTTTGAGAGTCCTTTTCAAAAAATCAACTTCGATGCACTAAATCATTAAGAAGGTACATACATATTTGTATTTTTATTAATCCATATTGAGACACCACTTATCAATGCTTTCGATTCGCGGTGGCTTCGTTGGCGTAGTGGTTCTTCGTCGCTTTACCCATTCCAATGCCAATTAAAAACAAATAAATTCATTTCTTGCTTGACATACGCTGCTGCTTTTTATTAAAAAAAAAAAAAACACCTAAACCAAAAACAATAATCCATTGAGATGGTAGATACGATTGGCTGTAACTATTGTTTTTTTTAATACATTTTTAAAATCTATGCCATTAAAACATGTTATTGAAGGCTGTGCTTTTTGAGATTCTATTTTCCGATAACGATTAAACGATCATAAATTAGTCAGATCACAAAAAACACAAAACATTTGCCGAACTCGTTGTTTTTCGAAATGAGCAGCCGAACAGTGCGATTTAACTCCTCTATGGCAAATGCGATCATTGATTTATGCGAACAAACTGGAAAATGTGGATGCCTTGGAAGACAACATTGTGCACTATTGCGGAGATGCATCCTTCAGTGCTTGAAAAATGACTTCCAAAATGCGGCGTCCTGGCTGCCCATATTCCCGAAATTATGTTCAAAGTGTAATGTTATAAAGCTATCTGTCTAATATAGTAAATTTTCATTATGTCATTTCTATTTATAGCTCTACACCCCCAAAAAACCAAAACAATTTTTATGAGGTCTGTAGATACTCGTGCCCGTCAAACCAAATTCTCGATGTCAAATTAAACGACAAAACATCCGAAACTTGGTTACAAACCAGCCTACAATACGATAGCACTCTTACCCACGGAACCACGGAACCACGGAATGACCAATCTTCTGTGCTATGTATCATGCGAAATTCACGAATTACATATGTATGCAACAAGCCTTTTTCGTGATTAAGTTTTTTTGTGGATCCATGTCGAACACGGCTTATCCATCACTCTTTACAAA
>NW_016198254.1:1907-2736 GCF_001687245.7 Rhagoletis zephyria | reverse complement strand
TGTGTTACTTACAACAAGAGAAATGTACCCGCGATAGAGAATCCAGAGCAGAGTTATTCCAAGTTCTGTATAAGCCTATGAATGCCTGCTTTGGTTTCTCCATCTACTATTTATATATTAATACGCTAACGAAACCCCATACAAATCTATTCTTCCCTACTGCTCCTATGTTTCTCAACCGAGATGAATGATTCTTCTTTTATTCGAAAGGTATTTCAAAGGGTAGGCACGCATTTTGTTTGTTTTTCCGGTAGGTGGTGCAGGAGTGGATTTATTCCGAAAAACTTCATTTATGGTCCGATTTGCTTCAAATTCGAAATATGTGTTACTAACATCAAGAGAAATGTACCCGCGATAGTGAATCCAGAGCAGAGTTATTNTGCAGAGTTTTTCCAATTCCTGTATAAGCCTATGAATGCCTGCTTTGGTTTCACCATCTACTATCTATATATTAATACGCTAACGAAATCCCATACAAATNATTCTTCTTTTGTTTGAAAGGTATTTCAAAGGGTAGGTGCGCATTTTGTTTGTTTTTCCGGTAGCTGGAGCAGGAGTGGAGTTATTCCGAAAAAATTCATTTATGATCCGATTTGCTTCAAATTCGAAATACGTGTTACTAACATCAAGAGAAATGTAGCCGCGATAGTGAATCCAGAGCCGAGTTATTCCAATTCCTGTATAAGCCTATGAATGCCTGCTTTGATTTCACCATCTAATATATATATGTTAATACGCTAACGAAACTCCATACAAATCTATGCCTCAAATTCGAAATACGTGTTACTTACATCAAGAGAAATGTACCCGCGATAGTGAATCCAGAGCC
>NW_016198254.1:0-1114 GCF_001687245.7 Rhagoletis zephyria | reverse complement strand
TGTTTTTCCGGTAGGTGGTGCAGGAGTGGATTTATTCTGAAGAACTTCATTTATGGTCCGATTTGCTTCAAATTCGAAATACGTGTTACTAATATCTTGAGAAATGTACCCGCGATAGTGAATCCAGAGCAGAGTTTTTCCAATTCCTGTATAAGCCTATGAATGCCTGCTTTGGTTTCACCATCTACTATCTATATATTAATATGCTAACGAAACCATATACAAATCTATTCCTCCCTAATTCTCTTATGTTTCTCAACCGACGTTAATGATTCTTCTTTTGTTTGAAAGGTATTTCAAAGGGTAGGTGCGCATTTTGTTTGTTTTTCCGGTAGCTGGAGCAGGAGTGGAGTTATTCCGAAAAAATTCATTTATGATCCGATTTGCTTCAAATTCGAAATACGTGTTACTAACATCAAGAGAAATGTAGCCGCGATAGTGAATCCAGAGCAGAGTTATTCCAATTCCTGTATAAGCCTATGAATGCCTGCTTTGATTTCACCATCTAATATATATATATTAATACGCTAACGAAACCCCATACAAATCTATGCCTCAAATTCGAAATACGTGTTACTTACATCAAGAGAAATGTACCCGCGATAGTGAATCCAGAGCCTAGTTATTCCAAGTTCTGTATAAGCCTATGAATGCCTGCTTTGGTTTCTCCATCTACTATTTATATATTAATACGCTAACGAAACCCCATACAAATCTATTCTTCCCTACTGCTCCTATGTTTCTCAACCGATATGAATGATTCTTCTTTTATTCGAAAGGTATTTCAAAGGGGAGGCACGCATTTTGTTTGTTTTTCCGGTAGGTGGTGCAGGAGTGGATTTATTCTGAAGAACTTCATTTATGGTCCGATTTGCTTCAAATTCGAAATACGTGTTACTAATATCTTGAGAAATGTACCCGCGATAGTGAATCCAGAGCAGAGTTTTTCCAATTCCTGTATAAGCCTATGAATGCCTGCTTTGGTTTCACCATCTACTATCTATATATTAATATGCTAACGAAATCATATACAAATCTATTCCTCCCTAATTCTCTTATGTTTCGCAACCGACGTTAATGATTCTTCTTTTGTTTGAAAGGTATTTCAAAGGGT
>NW_016198253.1:0-2736 GCF_001687245.7 Rhagoletis zephyria | reverse complement strand
GTATCGTTTGAACGACTATCGTTTCAGAGTTACGTGATTCATGCCCAGTATATTGTATGAAGAAAATACACAATTTTGTAAATGAAAAATTAATTTCGTTCAGAAAAAATTATAATATACTGAGTTTTCTTTTAAAACTTGGGAAGGTCAAACGTAATTTTTGGAATATAGTTTGTTCACCATATATCGATGGCTGAGTGGAAGATCGACCTATCTCGGCTGCCAGTTCGAAAACGCTGTATCTCAAAAAACTTTTCAAGAACGCCCTATTTCAGAATTTTGTTGAAAAACACCCTATCTCAAAATTCAGTTCAAAAACGCCCTATCTCACTTCAAAATGTATTGAAAATATGCTGATATAGGGCGTTTTTGAATCGGCAGCTGAGATAGGGCGTTTTTGAAACGAATTCTGAAACAGGGCGTTCTTGAAAAGTTTTTTGAGATAGAATGTTTTCGAACTGGCTGCCGAGATAGGTCGATCTTCCACTCAGCCATCGATATGCTTAGAATCGATCGTAGAATTCGAATGTGCCATACACTTTTCGAAACTAAAGTACTCCGCCCTAATGTATGTACATATCGCTTATTTAAAACTCAAAAACGTGAATTTTCAGAATATGTGGTCTCTTCTTACGCGAAAATACACAAAGTAGTTTATACAGTCTTTGGGTGAATATGCTGTATGTACCTTATACAGTAATATTTTAGCGCAACTTGTGTGTATCTAAAATTAATTTATTCATGACTTGGATTTTAACAAAAAAAAATTAGTTTTCAGTAAAACTTTGCTTGATGTTTGGTAACAACTACTCCATTGTTTTCTAAAAATCTAACCAATATGTTCCATTCTAAGCTATGTTAAGTACTTACTATACAAGTAATTTTATATTATTTACAATAAAACAATATTATTTATATATTTATATATGTATGTACATATATGTATATATTATTGTACATGCATATCGTCGCCTGGGTCGTAAGCGCAATTTTAACGATTTTTAGTTCTAGATGCAGCTATATATTTTGAGATAAGGTCTTTCGATTGGTGTTATCAGTTTTTAGATGTCTTCTTTGGTTTCCGAGATATTTACTAAATTTTTTTCGATAATTTTGTAAACATATAGTTAGTAGTGCAGTCATATCAAACTAATAAATACCTTAAAAATGGCGTTCTCCATTTTTGGATATCTCCTTTAGTTTCCAAGATATTGAGTAAAAAGTGTCGTTAATTTAGTAGAAATTTTGATCACATTTTGTCGTATTTCATACAAAGTGGCTGTTAAATTGTGGACAAATGACGCTTACGACAAAATTTTACTAAAGAAAATCCTTCATAAACTCAAAACTAATTAACAATTAACATTAAAAATTAAATAATTTATTAATTTTGTGAACTAGTAACATTTTCAGAGACTTTGGAGAAAATCTATCTTTGCGTTTATGAGAAATTGCATTCTAAACTTCAATCGCGATTTCCCACAACCTGCCGAAATTAACCGACAATCTTTTACCCAGACGACGATATGTACATAATTATTTTATCTTTCGCTTTGGCTTATGCTACTAGCAAATACATGTATGTATATCGAGGGTTTATATTCAATACCCTCTATCTGCAAAGTTTACAAAAATTAGATCTGATATAAAAATCCACCCAAGACTTAACTGTATTGTATAACGCTTGACAGAATAATTTACTATTAAATTGTAAAGTCAGAATTAACATCAGTGATGACAGATCAGTACCAGATGGGTTCTAACATCACAAAGTAGTTTTTGTTAAAAATGCAGATAGAGGGCATTGAATATAAGCCCTTGATATACACAAATATAAAGTTTTTTTTTATATTTAGTTAACGTCGTTGTATATACATACATATTAATATGTATGTATTAGGTGGTACCGATTTCGGTTAGAACCAAAAAAAATATGAAATAACACTAACAAATGTTTATATTTTTACAAATTATTATTTTTAAACATTTTACTATAAGCACGCGCTTTAGCACGTTAGTTTTATGGTTCTTATTTAATTTTTTTTTTTTTTTGTAACTTGAACACTCCCTCATTGTTAAAGCTTCCTAAATAAACTATAACTAAATTTTTAGTTTTCTTTATGCAACTTTACCTAACAACAAAACATGTATGTATATACATAGCTTGTTGGAGTTTTCTTCACAGTGCGTTCACTAATCGCCGCAGCTCAAAAGTTTTTTGTTTTCAAATAACCACCCCCTCCCCCCCTTAAACCTACCTCACGCCACCCGACAAGCGTTGGCATATTCCACTGCATCGTGTAGTGTTGGAAAAATTTCGAATGGCCCTTCACCTAACGCCATACTATGTACTAGGGTATCGTAGACACGATCTGCCGGACTGGCTATGTACATGCGTACACCCAACACTTTCAGCTCTTTCATTATATCTGTTATCGCTTTACAACCAGCCACATCCACATGCCCCAACATAGAGAAATCCAGCACAATAAATCGAAAACTATTCAATTGTACCGCTTCACTATTCTCAGTGGTGGTTGTGCCATTCGCTTTCACAGCTTTTTTATTACGTTGCAGCTTCTGCGTATCCATGCCAATGGCATTGTAAAGCGAATGCCGGAAGTACATATTGCTGGCAAAATTTAGTGAACCAACATAACGGAAGATTTTCGTTTCTGGCACCTCGGCTGCATTGCGATGATGATTGAGATCGACATAGACGGCTGCTGCTTCGGG
>NW_016198252.1:0-2736 GCF_001687245.7 Rhagoletis zephyria | reverse complement strand
CATCGAGGCTATTAAGGCTGTGTGGGCCAAAATACTTCAACCCTAGCCTGGCAAACGCTGGGCACCTAAGAAAGTAGTGTTGGGGTGATTATTTCACCTTGTCATCTTCCAGGCAACTGCGACATACGGGGTCCTGGTTAGTATGCTCAGCCTTAGTGCGTGAATACCGATTGGACAGTGACCCGCTAAAACCCCCACCAAAAGTGAGAGCTGTGGCTTTGTGAGTGTGAGGAGTACCCCCGACCGCCCCCTGTACACCCTCGGCCAGAAGGACTTTGCGATCGCACATGTCCTGGTTTTCCTCGCTGAGCTGACATGAGACCATCAAGAGTGTACCACAAGTGATCAATGGCATCCCCAGCCGCTCTTTCTTCAGCGATGACGTTTCACGAGTTTCTTTCCTATCCAATTCGTAAGCCACACAGTTCCCCTTAATGTCGCTGTAACCCGGAGTTCAAATAAGCCTAATAAAGAATTTTTCTGAGTTAAAGCGCACCTCCAAAGTACTCTTGGCCCTGATAGCCGCTTGGCTATCAGAAAAATGCTCACTTCCTTGACTGTCTTAGCGCTTCGGAGCTGTAAATCCCCCGCCTTCTTGATAGCAGCCACTTTCGCCTGGAATACACTGCAGAAATCCGGGAGCCTGAACTTATGAAATTCAAACCTCCTAGAACTCCAGAATGTCCAGTCAGTAAGTCGGTCAACCAATCGGTTTCCCTGCGGCTAATAGCTGTTCGCGCCGCAATTTTGCCTACTACGTCGACAGATACTACGTTCAGTGCTAATGTGGGAGTGGTCCGCAGCGCCCACTAATAAAAATTAAAGTATCCCTTTGTACGCGCTCCTGCTGTTTAGCTAGCCGTTTCCAATGAGTTCCACCAGACTAGGGTGCCATAAAACATAATTGGCTTGACTACGGTCTTGCAGAGCCAATAGACAACTTTTGGCGAATTCCACATCTCTTACTAATAGCTCCCCAATAGAAATATAAGCCCTATGATGCTTTCCTTGCTCTTTTCTCGATTTTTGGCCTGAACGACAACTTCCTGTCAAGGATTAAGCCCAAGTACTTGACCCTGCCAGACAGATGTAAGCACTGACCTCCAACTGAGGGAACAGCGACGGGGATTTTAAACTTTCTAGTAAATAACACCACTTCTGTCTTACTGGCCACTTTTTGACCACCCAGTTAGAAACGATGTTAAGATGTCGTTGGGTCAGTTTATAAATCGTGTTCAGGTAACTATAAGTGCATCATCGTCTGCATAGGCTATTACCCGACAGCAATGTTTCTCCAATTCCTCTCGTAGATCGTTCACCACGACGACCCAGAGCAAGAGTGAAAGAACATCTCCCTGCGGGCTGCCCCTGTTCACCGTGCGATGCAAGGAAGCGCATATGGCCTTATACAGTTCTGTCACGAAGCAAGTTTTGGATAAACCGTATGAAACTGACATCAACCGCAAGCTTATCCAATGACTTAACTATTGCCTCCGGCAGAACATTATTAAAAGCCCCTTCGATATCGAGGAAGGCTTCTTCTTTCCACCTTACAATTGTGTGTAGAGTGGTTTCTACCGACTTTCCTTTACAGTAAGCATTCTGAGCTCTTGATAGGCGATCACGAGGAATCACGTTTACAGTAGAAACTATTAGTAATTGATTGGCCTGAAGTCGTTGGGGGCAACATGAGAGCTCCTTCTGGTCTTCGGAATATTACCATATCTTAGGCAATTCGTGTAGACTGGGGCCAACAAACGGCACTACACCTCCGCTGTTTTTGCAGCTGCGCATGAATGATGCTATCAGGTCTTATGGATTTGCATGGTCTGCAGGAATTTATCGCCCAAGTCAGGCGACGGTCATCCAGAAGGTCCGAAAAAACAGCGCGGTCTCAACGCACTCCAATTAAGGAAATTTTCTTCGGGGAAGGATTGGAAGGAAAGTTACTGTCTAGGAGTAGGCTAAGTGACTCCTCACTACTCATAGTTCAGTGTCCTGCCTCATAACTCAAAAGCCCCACCGGAGCGGGATTTCTAGCGAGAATACGACAAAATATAGAGAACACATGTCACCTTTCTACGTTTTCGCAGAAACATCTCAATGAAACTATTTTCGCCTTTCTTATCTTGGACTTGTAGATTCCTAGTCCAATTTTATATAGTTCCCAATCAGAAGGTAGCTTACTCCTGCGGGCCCTATTGAATAATCATCTGCTCGACGCCCTTAGCTCAGAAAACTCCACCGTCCACCAACTGGGTTTCCCTCTGCCTTTCTGAAATTTCAGCAGTCATGCGCTGTCAAAAGCATCTCTGCACGCACAGCTGAAAACTTCAACAAGCTCATCCAGGGAGTCCGCCGACTGTACCGAATTTAATTCTGACGCATCAGGGAGCGCTAGTCTTGGGTTCCTGCAGTACAGATCCCAGGTCGTAGTACAAAAGTGGGAGTCTATCTTAGTTATCTCTGCGATACTATTTTTTCAATATGAGAATTATATAATAAATGTAGTGCCAAAGGAGCCGTAAATTCATACGCATATCTGACCGGTACCCAAAATGGGATTTCCAATCCAAATGACACCAACTTTCGATCCTCCAGTGTTAGTAACTCACCTTGATATGTATTTATGTATGGATTTAAAAATTCGGGTCAGGAAGGTTCCATCTAAATTTCCTACATCAAATGGTCGCAGTGCATTTTCGCCCCTAAGTTGAATAATTTCCCAAATCATAA
>NW_016198251.1:0-2736 GCF_001687245.7 Rhagoletis zephyria | reverse complement strand
GTAATATATAATACGCGAAGGTATTTTTTGTATGGTCACCAAACCGTTTATAAGATTTTCAAAAATAACATGCACAAATAAAAAAGTGTGCCATGTAAGTAGATGTGAAAGAAAGTCTTATTTCTTGAAGTTAGAACTTTGTTTTATCCAAAAAGGGGTATATATGGACGAAATTTGGTACACAGATCGTTCATAACTTTGACTATTTAAAATTTGGAATGCCTTTCAGGTTTTCGAAGGGGGTTGCTACCTGTTTAAAATGTTAAATACGAGTAATAGAGGCAGAAAAAGTTAGCTGGGATCCACACACAACTTTTTTTTATAATTTTTGATGTTGCGCGGGGCAAGGATTGGATGCTACAGAGTGATAGCAAGCACTTCGCTTTATTTGACCACTACAAAACATTTTTGCAATTATTTAAAGATACATACATACATATATATATATATATTTTTGAGTAAACTTATGGCATTAGAATACAAATACTCTAATATTCGTGGACTTTATGCAGTGGCAAATAAAAATTTACGACTTGGCGTAAAATGAGTAGTGCACATTTCACTAGCAATTAAAACTAATTTATTTTCATTATTATTATATCAGCGGAATAGCTTGATTGCGCTTTCGTATTCACTCGCGCATACTTGTACAAATAAGTTACCCTCCTACCCATTGTAAGGAATTTGGAAGCGGAAGAAGGAAATAGTGGTATTCACACATACAACTAAATATTAAAATTGTGCCAATTGCTGAAGTGGCTTCGGCTAAATTGTATATTACATCTTGATGGATAGGTTGTGCGGGAGTTGAAGAATACGCCACAGCAGTAACTCATGACATATGGATGACAATGCCGTGTAATCCAGACAAGGCGTCTCAAGCATTTGGGATCACTCTTCCCCAATGGTTTTGGTGGAGAAAGTGGAAGTGAAAATATCGGAGCTCCGCAGATTCATCCGGCAAAGTAAATGATTTAACAGACACTGTCAGAAAAAATATGGAACTACTTCGCTAAGAATGAACTCATGGAGGGCATTCGCAATTAGCAATTCCGCCTCCGAGTGGAAGTACACGCCTTCCTAAGCTAACCTAACTTATATGTATATATTAGACTGTTCAAAAAAACCGAAGTGGCTCGTTTTTGATGCACACCGCCTCATTTTATTGGTTTTGTCTTAAAAACCATCCGAATAAAATTTTATGCCTTATTAAAGTTATCAGAATAAGTGTGCGTGTTTTGTCATTTTACTCATTTTACTTCTGTATAAGACGGTATTACTATACTCCCCACAGTATAAGGACATAATATAAAGTAAGTCTTGGTTTTTTGTTTTTTACCAGGCAGTGAGGATTTTTTTTCACAGGACCATAAATTACAAGATTTTTAATTTGGAATGCATTTTGAAGAACTTATATTCATTTTAATCCTGTGTATATAACTATATAACATTGGCTCCTTAATCAACCCAAGAGGACATATGTATCAAATAATAAAACATATCCTTTTGTTTATTTCATATTATGAGAGGCTGTTTATTTTTAAAATAGTAAAACAAATTATTGCATAAGTAGAATTTAATAATTGAATGTTCATCATACGCCCTGTCAGACCAGTTAAAAATGTTTTACAATTGCAAATTTTCAGGACATACAAAATTATGCATTGTAATAAACTCTTACAAACCCAAACAGAGAAAATGATAAAACGCAAGTTTTTAAAAGAAATTGTAAAATAAATATTTTTGATATAATTGTACTTCATACAAAATAAAAAATACAGTATTTTTTATTAGCGACTTTAAAACGAAACATTCGCANGAGAAGTCTAAAATTTTTTTGTCTAACTAATAAAGTTAGAAGGACGAAATTCGAGGATGTGGTAGTTTACATATTAGTCCTTGACATATATTTTTTTCATAAGTAAATATTGGAAATTTCCGGGGATATTCAAGGATACATTTTTTAAAGGACATTTTCAACATTTATTCGTCCTGGTGCAACAAAAAATAATTTTTTTTTTAATTCTACAGAATTTTTCCTTTTAACTGACACCCATATTTTTACTCTACAATGCATTAAATCTTTTAAGTAATTTCTTTATCCAATATTATCCTGGAAATTTCAATTTTGTATCAAAAAACAAATACATGGATTTTGGAAATTGAATTGAAAATTTTCGTTCTCAAAATTTAAATAAATATTGTAGGTGCATAACCTGGCTCAAAACGTTTTTAAAAGTAAAACGTTCCATACAAATTTGAAAACGAAAATTTTTCTGTGCACTGTACTTTTTCTGTTAATTAATTTTTTCGATGTCCTTGGGAAAAATCCTGCCATCCTATTAATCATTTAAAGATACAGATTTACTAGAAATGCATTGAAATATGGGAAACGTGTAGAATTTTTCGTATTTCCAAAGTTTTCGCGGACGATTTGGTAGCCTTAATTCAAGTTAATAACTTATCCCACGACCATACAAATTCATATAGATATGATATATTACATTTTATGTTACTTTGTCTAAAAAGCACAAATATAGAGGATATTTTGTAAATTTGTAATGTACTCATTTTACTCAACTTCGAGGTAAAAAAAGCGCATAACTCAAATTATTGTAGAGTGCATCCCGTAATACTATACCTAAATATTGCGCAATACTCAGAGCTACCACTGTGATTTTTTAAATTTTTTTTTAAGATGGCATATTTTCAAAAACCAATGTTGTTTTTTTTTTT
>NW_016198249.1:0-2736 GCF_001687245.7 Rhagoletis zephyria | reverse complement strand
CAATCATGTTGCAAGCTAAGCCACACAACAACAAACACCCATAACCAACAACCCATCACCCAACAAAGATGCAAACAAAAAAAAAAAAATACAAATAACCGACAATATCACTCTGTGCCAAGTATGGCGAGGTAAATTAAGGTAACTTACCTTTAGCTACGGGGCAGTGTAGTGCGACAGCTAGTTAGTTAGCTAGTAGCCAACCAGTCCAGCAGTTGCGCGGCAGCCCGGCTGTCAGTCAAGCGCAACGCGTCGGCCACAGTAGCAGCACATGGCCAGTGCTGTACCGGGCTCGTAATAGTGCAACATCAGCAACATTGTCGCCAACGCTATTGGCGTTCGCCAAGTTGCACAATGTGCCACATCAGCAAATGTTGCGACGTGACTGCAGCAGTGTCAACTCAACGCCATAGGTTCTCCTCGCCATTTACATACTTACGTTTATGTTTTACTTTGGGGGAGTTTTGGAATTTTTTTTTTTGACCTTTTTTTGACTTAGCACAACCCTTTAGTTTCCTCAGGAAATGTTTTTGTTTACTTAGTGGGGTCACTGTTAGTGCGAGCGTGACTGCTAATAAACTAACAGCATTCTCTTTGTTATCCATTTAAATATATGAATTACGATATTTCTGTTACTTTGAGAAAGAGGAATAGCCGTTGATGCATTTTGGCGGGGATCAAAGTATACGGAAATTCCAAACCGATGCCGCGTAAATATGACTGGAACCTCGGTAAATTTGTATGTATGTAAAACGGGATCTATGCTTGCTGCAGTGTGACTACTGGACAATTGAAAGGAGAGAAGTATCTGAAGGCACAGGAACTGGAAATTTACAAGAAAAGAGAACGTGGACGAAATAGAGGAGGCAATGTTGGACGCTTTTGGTAATAGTTAGGTGAGAAATTCTAATGAATCGATCTAAATAATGGCGGCTGCCTAAGAGATAACTGGTCGAATAGTCAGAAAGTGGCCACACAAGGCAAGGAGGCTTGCGTTGCTACTTTTCCTTACGTTCACTGAAGTTAGCAAAACGGTCGATTTTATGTGACAAACTGGGAAACCAGTCAATGGAAGCAAGACCGGCAAACATTTCCAGAGTCAAATTATCCCGGATCAAAATCGAAGGCTCCAATGAATGTGATGGTATCTACAAATCTCGATTCCGACCATCCCGGCATCAAATTTTTAGGCCGCGAATCCGCCTATCTTGACTATTTTTAGATTTCTACCGCGGACCACGTGGATTCCGATATCTATTACTAAGTAATAAATATTCACATCGCTTTCAAATTAGTTTTAAATATTATACTTGTACGGAAACCGCTGTGGCTGGGTGGTTAGAGGTGCGTGTTACCGCGCCGTAGGTCCTGGAAAGATCTAAATTAGAACAAGTTTTGCTAACAGCAGTCGCCCCACGATCAGGAATGGCAAACGTTCAGTTGAAGTGCCGTTAAGCTAAACAACAAATGAGCAAAGGTGAGTTCATTGACGGTCTGATGAAAAGGTTCAGGCGATTGCGGGTGAGCGGAAGACAAGGACTCGGTGGAGGCTGGGGATGTTTGACTGGATTTTGTATTTGGACATAATTTAAAGCATAGGCTAACTAGGGCATAGATTTTTGGGAAAAGTTAGATCTGGCACCGGTAATTATGTGGGAAGGGAACAAAACCCATTGTTCGGGAGGGGGTGAAATGGTGGCCGGGAATTCCTTTTGGATTCCGCGGCAAACGGGGGCCGAGGAGGTGCCGAATCCCTGAAGTCCTTCGAGGTTTGAATTTAATGCTCACAAATAAAATGAAATAAAAACTGATCATTACTTTCTTATGTATCCATTGATTTTCTTCTTTCTAAAAGAACAGGCTTTTACACAAATGCACAATTACATGGAAACTCTCATTTTTTTAATTTTTCCCCTGTTAAAGCTTGAATCTTTTCATAAAAAAAAAAATAAAATCTGGAATGATTAATTAATTTCCCAGAAACTATCAGAGCCATTGAAAAGTGATGTATATACGATTTATGGAGAATTTTATTTGCTTTGATTTGCCTTATCACGTATTACGATTATTTAAGTGGTTCGTAAGATATACGTGATTAAGTGGACCCACAATTTATTTTACGCTGAATAACGGTAAATTGAAAATATCTCAAAAACGTATCCATAAAAAAACTCAATTTTTGGAAACAGTGAGCGATTCTACATACAAATTGGATAGTGGCATCTGGAGCACAAAAAGACAATTAAAATTTATGATCCAGTGTTATTAGATAGCGCTCTTATGGAAAATTACCGCTACCTGCTGCCATTCATGCCTTCGCAACGTTCCATCTTCGACGGCTACGCGCAGATCATTTAAACTACATAGCACAATATAATTGAGCGATTTGACACAAACTCCACAGCATTCAAATTTTTAACAGCAAGAAGTGTCAAGAAATACCCTGGAAAAATTTGAGGCCCAGGTAGTCCACTGGAACGTAGTTTTAAAGTATGTGCAAAGGGACCAGGTTGCATACTAGTAACTTGTTATGCTGACTCAAAAAACTCATACTCATATATATATGTGTTGAACATCACCTCTTCGTGGTCCATCGGCAATGTGATTCGGTTGCCGAATGTGAATATTATTAAAGCGAATTTTCTGAAAATGCATTTTAAGTAGATTTTACTATTTAAATTTAAAAAGCATCTTTGAAAATGATCAGATATTCGGTTTATACAAAATCTTATGAAG
>NW_016198246.1:0-2736 GCF_001687245.7 Rhagoletis zephyria | reverse complement strand
TACGCTCACACATACCAAGTTTCGTTAAGATATCTCAATTTGTACTCGAATATCGTGTGCACATACGGTTACTCTTTTCATTCTGATCATTTAAGTAAACATTTGTCTATATCTATCTGGATTCGTTTTGCCTGTTACAAACAGCCGTTATGTGAACAAAGTTATAATACCCTTGCATACAAGTGCGATCGGGTATAAAAATACTTGACATCCGCATCCGCATCCGCGGATGTTAGCGTTTAAACATCCGCATTCGCATCCGCGGATGTTTAAAATTCCACATTCGCAACATCCCTGCTGTGAACAGCCCCCGGATGCCTTCTGCTGTCGCCATAACATAACCTATGTATATGATGAGGCTCAAATCAAAATAATTCCCACGGGTGGAGTCATCTCCGCACCTGCTCGGGCCTACATACGCCCCGGCAGTGGACCACGTCGTTCGTGGCCTCATGCTGTGCGAATCGGACCGCCTCCATGGCAAACGCCACTCGCCCAAGCAGCACAACACTACCACACCTTAACACGACACAACAATAAACACACATACGAAGACTACAGCACCTCCACCCACACACTGCCGCCGACAACTTCTAGTTAGCCTTAAAATATATAACTGCATCTATAACTACAAATTGTCAAAATTACGCTTCCGGCAATTTTCTATCCAAGCGACGATATTTGAATGTTACTCGCATAATTTCGAGCCTGTATGTAAATTTTCGGGAAAAAAGTTAAAAAACATATTCATCTGCTGAAAAGATATTTTCGCAGATTCACAATTTATTTAAAGTAAATCTATCAGCCCTATCTCCAAATTCATGTGAATAAATCTCTCCAGTGCTTAAATAATTTTCACAACATTAAATAGCTGCACAACACCCTAATTGCCGAAAAAGCGTTGCTTGCAACACTAGTCCTTTATGGGGACCAAATTTGGTGAAAAAACACAGCTAAGTTTGTTTACTGGATATACTGAGAGCAAAGCAATCTGATTTTTGTTTACTTTTTGCGTTTGCTTTGAGAATACTTGGAAGTACAATACACTTACCGATACTTTTTTGCAAATATGAGTACTGGCATCGATACTTTTTTAGAGTATTCCATATAAGTACCAGTATCGATACTTTTCTAAAAAGTTCTATCACTATTTGTACCTAATCAATGGTAAGATGTAGCAATAAATTGCACAACAAATTAAACAAAAAATGTACTTCTTTTTTATGTCATGTACTGCTTTTTTTCTATCGAAATTATAAATGTACTCCTTTCTCCGTTTCAAAATCTGGCAACCCTAACTTAAACTCTTAAACATTCACTACTCCTTGCCACTTTACTAAGCTCTTTCATCCTTTGTACTCATTTTAACCAAGTTTTTATAAACTCGCTTTCTTTTTTATTTCATTTTAATTTGAACAAATTTACATAAATATGTATAAGCACACTTTATACTTAGTTTGTTCGATTTGTAAACAAAGCTTCTCAGCGGTGAAAAATATACTTTGTGAACAACCTTAACGAGCGAAATTCATAATAGCGCTATTCTTCATCGAATGAGCGTCAAAATACCAAATTATTAATAGGTGTGTACTTGTATTGAGCGGACAAAATTATTCAGCAGCAAAAGTTTTGAGAATTTAGCAGCATTCGCTCTCAAAGAGACAAAATGGTAGTGGTGGACTTTAGCGTGCCCACCGAAAATGTACGCAAAATAGGGGTGTCAAACGATGCGTATTACTGCCAGAATCCCAAGGTGGAAATTGTTTTCGTTTAACCGTTCAAAAGTTATTGGCAAAAAATTGTTTCGTTCAAGTCAACTTTGCTAATACTGAAATCACATTAATAAACGCACGATATGAAAGCGTATTGGTATTTACATGTTCACTATGAATTTGTAACATAAAATTACGAAACTAACCAATTTATTGAAATATCAAAGCGAAAACTATCCCCGAAAAACCTTTAGCAAAGAAAGGATTCTGCCTAGTAATGGTTATGATCCTTAAGCGCGGCCGAAGGCCGCCTACACAGGAATAACTTCTGCCACTCTACTTTGGCAACACAGAGATGAGAATTCTGCGTAGTAAGGGTTATGATCCCTAAGCGCGGCCGAAGGCCGCCTACGCAGAAAGAAGTTCTGCCACTCTTCTTCGGCAACACAGAAAGGAGAATTCTTCGTAGGAAGGGTTATCATCTATAAGTGCGGCCGAAGACCGCCTACGCTGAAAGAAGTTCTGCCACTCTTATTTGGCAACACAGAAAGGAGAATTCTGCGTAGTAAGGGTTATGCGCCGAAGGCCGCCTACGCAGAAAGAAGTTCAGCCACTCTTCTTCGGCAACACAGAAAGGAGAATTCTTCGTAGTAATAGGTTATGATCCTAAGTGCGGCCGAAGGCCGCCTACGCATAATGAAGTTCTGCCATCTCTTTGGCCAAATTCTGTTAGTAAGGGTTATGATCCCTAAGCAAGCGGCCGAAGGCCGCCTACGCAGAAAGAAGTTCTGCCACTCTTCTCGGCAACACAGAAAGGAGAATTCTTCGTAGTAAGGGTTATATCCCTAAGTGCGGCCGAAGGCCGCCTACGCTAAAGAAGTTCTGCCACTCTTCTTCGTAGTGGGCAGATCACAGAAACGCGAAGGCCGCTAGCAAAAATAAGTTCTGCGGAAAATACTCACCATTTTGAATATTCATATGCACAAGAAATGTTATATAAAATCCTGTAATTACAAACAGAATT
>NW_016198245.1:0-2736 GCF_001687245.7 Rhagoletis zephyria | reverse complement strand
TGATTTAATTTGCCGAATCGAGGCCAATCGAGGTGCTGTTGGCAAAACAGACACACATACACACACACCCGAAAACCAAAAAGTGTACCAAAAAGCTATTTTACCAGCAAAGAAGTTGGCTGACGGTGATTGAACTGTCACAGTCTCACAGACAATCAGTGCCCAATTGACCAGCATCATCAGCAGCAGAACCGAGGTGACCGATGGTCAAACTTTAACCTTCGCACATCAAAGCAGCATTTCATGCGGTCAACTTCAAAGACCAGTGGCGGCACTTTTCTCTCAACTTTGCCTCCTCTTCTTCCACTGCCTTCTTTGTTTCTTCACCGGTTGACTTTTCAAGCGATGGAAAAAAGAATGGACAAGAAAGAAAGAAATCATAAAGAGAAATTGCCGCTGTTGTGCAACAACCTCTGCGGCACATTTGCGGTCAATTGAATTGTTCGGCACCTAGCCCAGGAAGGTAAAGGAAAGAAAGAAAAAATAGTTGAATGAGAGAGAAAGAGCAGGAGCTGCATCAAAAGCAGCGGCCTATAGACGCGCGAGAAAAAGAGGGAGAGAGGGGCTAGGACGGCCTTTTCTGACCTCAGGTCGAAGACGACTGAAAGAAAAGACACAGACAGAGAAAAAGACAGAAGAAAGGTGGCCGCCACAAGCAAGTGTCGATTGAGATATTAATAGCCACTAATGGGCTGCAAACGACAACTTTTAGTTGTGGTGGTAGTTACCGACAAACAACACAGTAGCCGCAGAAACTGCACTTTTTCACTTTGAAGTTTAGAGCTGGCGGCCGACTGTTGTATTTGGTGAAGACAGGTAGCAAGACAGAAGGAAAGTAACAACAAAGTTAAGGGACATCGAGTGAGTGCGTCCATTGAGAAGACTGACTGCCTGTCACTACTACCGAAGTTACAACCCGAAGAAGTCTGCCGTCATAAATCACCTGTCAGAAAAAAAGTGGCAAGGTAAAGGAATGAAAGAGAGAAGAAAAAGTTAAAGTTGAGATAAACGGTAAAAAAAGTTACGTTATTTGCCACAATTACTTTATCACAGTGTGAAACGGTGCTAAACTAGGTGCCACACTTTTTACCTTTTTTTGCACACACCAAAAAAAGTTGTATAAACTGCTAATCACGATCAGTGTCAGTCAGTCAGACAGTGTTGTTGCTAATTGAAAAGGTGTGCAGCAGAAGCATAAACAGAATCAGCAGAAAAGCGCCAGCAAATTCATTAGAAGAGAATGGAAAAAAAGCGTGAAACGAGCCATGCAAGATGAGACAACAATGATGGTGATGAAGAAGAAGAAAGGGCATTTCTCTCTACAGTTACTGCTTCTCGCTGACTAGCAGCAGCGGCTAGGTACCAGACAAAGCTGTTTTCAGCAACAGCAGCAGCATCAGTTCTCGCTTGATAAAGTCCCTTCTTCTTCTCTGCTCAGCTCCTCAACTTTGTGTTTGTGCATCGAATCTGAAAGCGCTGCAGCACGTCAGTGGTATGCACATTGACACCGGTGTCTGATACTAACAGCAGCAGCAGCACCAGCAGGTACACCTCCTCCTCCATGACAATAAATTATATCTCCACCAAAACAGCTACCTTCTCTCGACCAGGGCCGGCTCAATCTATCACCGCCAAATTGAGATGTGTTGTGACAGGACGGACGCAGTTTAGAAGCTTTGAAGCTGTTCAGAAGTCCAGAAAACCAGTCAGGCAGGTAGCGAAACCGCAGAGAGAGAAAGAAGCGGTAAGATAATAAATCAATTTAGCTATTAGACAGCAGCAGAAGTTTAAAGTTAGCTGGCAGACTAAATGGACTCGCTGAAGCGAGATCCTCCTCGCTGCTCAGCACTGAGAAAGAGAGAACTTCTAAACCGAAACGGGGCTGGAGGTACTGGTAAAGGAGGTGCTGATATAAACANGACAGGACGGACGCAGTTTAGAAGCTTTGAAGCTGTTCAGAAGTCCAGAAGGAAAGTCAGGCAGGTAGTGAAACCGCAGAGAGAAAGAAAGAAACGGTGAGATAATAAATCAATTTAGCTATTAGACAGCAGCAAAAGTTTAGAGTTAGCTGGCAGACTAAATGGACTCGTTGAAGCGAAATCCTCCTCGCTGCTCAGCACTGAGAAAGAGAGAACTTCTAAACCGAAACGGGCTGGAGGTACTGGTAAAGGAGGTGCTGATATAAACGCATACAGGTAAGAGGAAAATGAGCAGAGAGTGAGAAGGGAAAAGCAAAAACAAAGTAATTCTTCAGTGTTTTCTAATTTCCTGCCCATTTGCGGTGGCAACAAATCCACACAAACATAAAACACAAAGCTACGCCGACAGGGAAGGTAGGCAGGCAGTCTCTCATCAAGCAGAAAATATCCTGCTGCATCGAAATCAGTGGCAGTGGTGACAAACTGCGGTGGTGAAGATCGAAGACCGCGAGCGAGCTGTCTCTAAGCTGCTTTTCTCCGTCTCCTTCCCTGACACCTTTGAAAACTCTGTGGCCAAACAGTCTGAGTGAGTGAGTGAGTGAGTGAGTTGTGTGCGGCGGTGGTGCACTGATGGCAAAAGGCAAAGATGTGAATTAAATTTTGCAGAACGGCAACAAAACAGAGGCAGAGCACTGAAAACGAAGACGAAAGAAGACGAGAAGAACACTCGGCTCGCCGACGACTGTGAATGTGTGCACGAGTGCAGAACGAAATCGATAGTGCAGAATAATTTTATTATGATTTACACAATCGAGGA
>NW_016198244.1:0-2737 GCF_001687245.7 Rhagoletis zephyria | reverse complement strand
TGGATACGTACTTAAAATGCCCAGCTATCGACCGACGATTATCGGAGTGGAGTGGAGTGGAGTGAAGATTCTGATCTGGAGAATTGAGGGTGGTGGAAGCGTGAATTTAGTTTTAGATTTTGCGAGGGCGTGTTTGATATATCTACTATACATATGTAGATACATTCTTATATACATGTATGATTGTACACTTTATAAATATGTATGTGTGTACAGTGCCGGTAAAAAATAGCACCCCAAACTTTGAATTTCTAGGCACTTCAACCTCGCTCACCTGTAAAACTCGAATACTTTAGTTGTTGGGTAAGATGCTGCAAAAAACATTTACCACTGTAATTCATAGCATCTTTGACAAGATTTTCACATTTCCTGCCCTCCGTCGAAAGCTGTAAAGAGCTAAAATCATTTAAGTAACGAAATTTTGTTACTAAGAATTAATATATGACCTTTTCGAATCGGTTTTATCTGGCCTACTGAGAATATTGTGCTTTGAGTAATCTAGAAAGCGGCGTAGGAGGGGAGGTGGGTATTCTCAGCCCAGCTGAGGCTTGAAAAATCATTTCGCCTACCCATCGCCTTTTGCAGCGTCTTACATACAGGAGTGCTTGACTCGTTCACATACAGTTCAAAAATCGTAGCGGACTACTACAGATCTCTAAACAATAAGGCTCTAAGGCTAAGGTCTTCACTTGGTATAGATGCCAGGGCACCCACCGGAACATACCAGGCTACGAGAAGATGGACGAACTTGCAAGAGAAGGCAAATCTGTTGCACATTTGCAATCCTGGAAAGTTTAGGCATGTCGCTCGCTGTCTGCAAGCTCTTTCTGACCGCAAGCTCTTGCAGCAATACGAAACTTATGCGGCCAAAATGGAACGAGAAACGGTCGAAGGGGGTCTCCTCATGTTAAGCAGAGGGGACTTCTACCAAGTCCATGTTGCCATCGGAAAGCGCGCGGAGAGGCTATCGGTTCCGCATAAGACTTCTGCAGAAGCTGCCAAAATGAAGAATAGCCAAAATGTCACGCACTTTGTAAAAGAAGACGAAAGTTTATGGGTTCAGCATTTCTCGAAGGTTTAATCGACATAGCCGAAGCAGGAATACGGCAACTTTTGGCTTTCGCAGACTCCAGGCGACGGTTTGAGTAGGAGAGTTCTAAAAAACTGGACAAAATGTTGCTGTGCTATTATTTTGAGCGCAAGTGTAAGTAGCATTAAATGCACAGCATTGATGAACGGAGTAGCTCTTGTGCGTATTTTTTCGCTTCTTTTCGCCTTTAGAGCACACATTAAGATCGCGTACAAAGATATTAATTCTAGTACAATTTTAAATTAAGTATGCGTCAATAAGTAAGCGCTTTCATGCTTATGTTTCCTTTGTACATATGTATGTTTATGAAGTACTCTTTCTAAGTGAGTGCGCTATTCATGCGTACATTCGCCCCAGAGCGAACTATCGATCGATCTTTTCTTTTATTTTTATTTTTTTTTTTTTGTTTTTGTCGTGCCACATATCTAACTAAGCATCTATGCGTATATATGTATTTAACATAACTACATATCCAGATGTACTCGCACGCTCATACAAATGCGCGCGATCTAAGCGCCCAACTTTCTATCTGGCTCTTTGTTCTATTCATCACTGCTAAAATACTATGCGTACGCTTAGTTATTTTTTTTTTTTATTTTAAAAGCTATGTCGCGAGCGTTTGTAGGCGTACGCTTGCGTTTTTCACTCAATCCTTTGTGTATGCCTTCGCCTATACTTTGGGTATTTCTTTTTTTGTTGGTTGGCTTGCCGGCTAACTTCTCTCGTTCTGCTGTCGCAATTAATGTCGATCGAGTTCCATTGAAGTTTCACGTCTCTTAAGTAATAATAATGTAGCAGTTGACTTGCGACTTATTCGCTTATAAGCGAGCTTCTAGCCACTAGAGCGCGGGCTGACGGAGCGATTGAAAGGGGGGGCGGCGGACTGCTGAGTGCTGTTCACAATGAAAGTGGCAATTGGCAATAGATGTCTGCATGTATGTAGGTAAATATGCATGTATGTATGTACATAAGTTAGTTAGTTGGTTCTTGACTGCGTTGGCTGTGGCAATTCGGGTCACTAACCGTTAACAATAAAATTCATTTACTAAACAAAAATACGAGTGAGTACAACAAGCATTGCGCGCAAGTACTTAAGTTTCATATGAGCTGCTTTTGTTGCCTTTTTCACTTTTTCACTTTTTTCACTTTGAGCTGACTGACGTTCAACCCGCTATTTCGCCAACGCGCGCAACATGCGGTTACAAAGTAGTAGTGCTTACATGTGTATGTGCATACATACATATCTCTTGTTGTTCTATCACTCGCGCCACACTAGAATTCTCGGCGTTGAAATAATAATCATATCGAAATTGTAGAAATTGACAAATGATTATTCGTAATTATATTCTGTTTTGTTAGTTAGCTGTTGGCTGCTTAAAATGGTGTGGCTGTTGGCTTATTGCGATTGCGCGCGCGCGTTCAGTAGCCACTTTGAGGCGGTCTGAACGCCAGCGGGCAGCAAACTTGGCGCTGCCCACTACAAGCAGGAGGCAGGCGTGAGCTTAGTAAAAAACCTAACTACTTGGTAAGTATTTGTGTGCTGTGAACTTGTGTTGCGCTGGACCATAAGCCTGACAGTGATTACTGCCCGCAATATTTTTTTTTGATACAAAATATGGTACATAAATTTCTTAACTAAATTTTTTC
>NW_016198243.1:0-2737 GCF_001687245.7 Rhagoletis zephyria | reverse complement strand
TTTTATGTCAAATCTCAATCGCCAACTTTCGTTAAACTTTTGACTCAACTAATCACCTGGAAAGGTTGAACAATGCAAACGCTTCTTAAGGAATACAACCCTGGCTGTCGGTAATAGCTCAAGTTACGGTGCAGTGGCCACTAAACGGAAGTGCCTGTACATGTCAACTAGTTGACATTGCTCTTTTCGTTCTAAAGTTTTTAAACGAAAGTTGTGTTTTCTTGTGCTGTGCACGTTTCGTGTCGAAAAAAAGGACTTAAAAGTATGTATAACTTATAAAACAATAAATAATTGTCACCACAATTAATTGTGCATAATATTTAAGTAAAATGAACGCAAAAATGCGCGAGATGTTACAGATTTTAAGTGATAAAAATGGTGAATAAACTGTGATGAACTCGGCACTTATACAAATTTACAAATGCTGATGGGATGCTTGCATTTAGCAAATATTAACATAAAATTGCTTATTAAATTTGTTTGTATAATTACCCGTGATACAAAAAACATGTGCTTCCCAGATGATTAGCATAATCCAACTACGCAAGATATGATAAGAAAAAAGAAAAAAGTAATTTTCTGCCTGACGTTTGTAATTTCGGCGCCATATTATTTTCTTTGAAATGAACCAAAAGTAAACTGAATAAATTTGGGAGCGTACTAATTTTTAAAATATCTCCAAACAAGAAGGTTCAAGCTTTGATGGCTCTTAGAAGTTAGAAAAAAATTTGAAAATCTACAAAAAAATAAAATTGGTGCCTCCAAACTCGTATTTGCCAACAAAATTAACGATGTTGCTATTGCGAAGAGTGATCACTCCAAATACTAAAATCGTCCATTAGGCCCTGTATCCACAGGAAAACACTGATGTCGTGATAACAATGTCACAAAATATATTTCCAATGGAGACCGCCTATTTCTCATGGGCTGCAATATATGTCAGCGTTTGACAGCCATATTTTCATTTGAAAGGAAGCGTGCTGGTGGTAAGATCGATGAAATTTCGATAATAAATCAAAATAAAAATCTGTTTCCTATTAGATTATTNTTCCAATGGAGACCGCCTATTTCTCATGGGCTGCAATATATGTCAGCGTTTGACAGCCATATTTTCATTTGAAAGGAAGCGTGCTGGTGGTAAGATCGATGAAATTTCGATAATAAATCAAAATAAAAATCTGTTTCCTATTAGATTATTTATTACTACGTTTATACGCACGCATTATTTGCAAATAACAATTTGCAAAATGGTAAACTTTGCCGTATAAACGCTGAGTTAATTGTGTATTTGCAAATAACTAAATCACGCAAATAAGTATTGCTTAGTGGTACTATTTGCAAATAAGCGCAAGACGCTGCCATGCTTATGTTAATTTTCTTTATAATTTATAATCAAGACGTTGCTATTTTTAACTTTATTTTCCTATTCGATGGTCATATTTTTGCTTTTTTATAATCAGGCAATATTAAAAAAGAATTTTTCACCATCGAATAAACAGTGAGTTAGGTATTTGCAAATTATTTTTATTGCAAATAGCTTACGTATACACGTAGTATATGATTACGTTTTAGGAAATTTTTCAGCAAGTTTTTTAAAGATTTAAATGTTTTTAAACACCGAAATTGAGAGAATGTTGTCTGGTGGCGTCATGCGGCAAATGCTTATTTCAAGACATCAAAGTGCCCACACACAAAAACTTGCAATCACATTGCTCGTCAAAATGACAGTTGGTAGGCCATCGATGTTTGCCTGTGGAGTTCTGCGGTAAGGCCCTGTCTCCACAGGAAAACACTGATGTCGTGAAAACTATGTCACAAAATATATTTCCAATGGAGACCGCCTATTTCTCATGTGCTGCAATATATGTCAGCGCTTATTGCTTGACATCTATTGCAGGCAATTCGATAGTTTGACAGCCATATTTTCATTTGAAAGAAAGCGTGCTGGTGGTAACATCGATGAAATTTTTATATTAAATTAAAATAAAAGTCTGTTCCTTATTGGATTATTTATTATTACGTTTTAGGAAATTATTCAGCAAGTTTTTTAAAGATTTAAATGTTTTTAAACACCGAAATTGAGAGAATGTTGTCTGGTGGCGTCATGCGGCAAATGCTTATTTCAAGACATCAAAGTGCCCACACACAAAAACTTGCAATCATATTGCTCGTCAAAATGACAGTTGGTAGGCCATCGGTGTTTGCCTGTGCAGTTCTGCGGTTATGTGGTCACAGGTATCAGAATCGGGCTCGCCAAACTTGTCCCCTGGTATATTACCCGATTTACATGATTCAAGTACTTGAAAGCAATTCTTGCTCATTCTCTTTGGTGTTTTCTATTTGCTTTTACACGTTTTAATTCTGTTANTTGCTCATTCTCTTTTGTGTTTTCTATTTGCTTTTACACGTTTCAGTTCTGTTGAATTCAAGTCTTTGGTTCTTTAAATGGGAAGCAACGAAAATGCCAAAAGCAAAGCAAGAAAGTTGCAAACGACTTGACGGTACAGACGCATGTGTACTCGTCCCTTTTCTTCTCACCCCCTCTCTTCCACATGCGAGCAGAATTGAATTCAATACTTGAACTGTGTAAAAGCAATCTATCTCTTGTCAAGCATAAATTCAAATATCAAAATTTTTTGATTTTCTTCAAGCATAGCCGACAACGAGTCGGTGTAGTGTACATGTAGCCATGATAAAAATATAGTAAGGTAGAACCGCAGAGAGTCACTTTTAAAAT
>NW_016198242.1:0-2737 GCF_001687245.7 Rhagoletis zephyria | reverse complement strand
AAATAGCTCTCAATGTAACTCAAGTATCCTGAATGCTATCTACTCAAATCTCCTCTTATGTACCTGACTCTTTTTTTTATGCATCAAATAATGGCATTTTGTTGAAACATGCCTTAGATGGTTTCCTGCTATTGTAAGTATGTATATATTTATTTACTCTCTTATTTCTTTATGAAAAAATAATATTCCATTAACGATACTTTGCAGCCTTGAACACACACGCAGCGAGGCTGTTAAATACATAGTGCACTTATTTGTCTTTTCATTCATTGTTTTTATATGGCAAACACAAAGTTTATTGCCACGATCGATGCAGCTGTTTTCTATATCAAATATCATACCCATTATTCTCAGCAGCTAAATCGTCTGCGCGAATCGTGTGCCTCGTCGATTTATTTACTTGCATGTACATATACATATGTTAATATGTACATACTTACATAGATTTTTTATTTGTTTACTATAGAATTTCGTTGTAGTCACGTTTTAATTAAAGCTTCCTCTAATATCTTTGTCGTGCCCTTATAAATTTAGAAATATGTACATATGTATGTACATAAATTAAAGCATTCCACTTTTAACGACGTAATTAAAAGTATTTGCACTGTTTTAATCTACTTAAATAACTGCAATAAATATCGGACAATAAAATCATGGAAATCGTTTTATTGCACCGTGGGACAAAAACCAAAAAAAAAAAATCACAATTCACGAAACACTCAAAATACTCACGAAACTATGGGTCCAATATAGCAAAAATGCGTTTTTAGTTTTTCTCTTTGACGTCAGGTTTTTTTAGGACTTTGTAGTTTCAAAGATACAATTAATTCCAAAAATTATGTGAAAAAATTCAGTGCAATGTAGAAAAATAGTATGGCTATCAAATGAAAGAGAAAATTCTGTAGAACTAAAGAATATTATTATTATTATGTTCACAAGGACGAATTGGTATTGAAAATGCCCTTTTAATTATTTGTATGTTTTATAGCTGTTCAAGTAGAATCACGAAATTCAAAAATAAATACTTAAAAATTGCAAGGATAAAATTTTAAAAGCACATTTTCAATACCTATTTGTGCTTATGCACCAAAAAATGTGATATTTTTCTTCGATCCTGCTACGCCTTCAACTGATAAACAGCTCGAAAATCTCTAAAGTATTGAAACCTTGTTAAAATGCATTTCAAGGAACTTTGCAGTTTTAAAATTTCCAGTTTTCGAGCACAGTAGGAATCAGCTTATTGAAAAAGATAATTCAAATGCAAAATTAAATTCACATTTGAACTACACTTAACAAAAAACCTCTGTACAAAGGGGACTGTTCCTGTGGTTTTTTCGAAAAAGCGTTTACTACTGAAAAAGGCACTGACATCAAATCATTAACAAATTTTTATCAATCCTAAATGCTTAGTGGGATATTTTCCTTGAAAATTAAAAAGACTACTAGTGTATTTAATAGCTTCGATTTGGAATAATTGTTTTCTGCATACTTATTTTCCATCATATGTGCAATTAATTGTTGGAATGACACTGTAAAATGCTAGTGCCGTTGGTAGTAAACCCCTTTGCCTTAAAAATTGTATACATATTTATATATTTATCTATCGAAAAGGTGAAAGGTGGTCAATCAATGTTCGGTAAGAAGCCCCAGATATAGTTTCTGGCGTTTCGTCCTCTTTCTCGAAGAAATATGGGCCGATAACTTTTTCGGCCATACAACCGAACCAAACAGTGTATCTGGATGAGTGTAACTGGAAATTTTTGCTCATACATGTAAAAATTGGGCCTACATTTTTATTAATTTAAAAACTGGTCATCAAAAAAATTGACAAAATTTTGGACATTTAAAAACAGGACATATATTTTTGGTCGCATAAAAGTTGGGCATACATTTTTGTGCTGGACAAACATTTTTGAGCAATTAAAGATTGGACCTAAAATTTTGGTCATTTAAAAAATTTACATAAAACTTTGGTCACTCAATAACTTAAGATAAATTTCTTGTCATTTAAAACCAAATAAATGGTCATTTTTGGTCATCGAAAAACAGTGCATTGTTTTTTCGACATTAAAAAAACTTGAGGTTTTTTTTTTGAATTGGGCATAAATTTTTACAAAAGTTTTTGTTCATTAGAGTGAAAAGTTGCTAAGTCCACTTTTTATGAAAACTCATATTTTGATATAGGAGGCTAGAGAAATTGAACACGCATCGTTTAGAAAATTATAAAAGTACTTGTTTTATTTTTTCCTCTTCTTAAGCAATAAAAGGAAAATTTGCTAAGTCCAAAAGAAGCGCCACAAATTCGATAAGGCCAAAATAATACGACATCTTTTAATAAATATCGAATCCTTCTGATTCTTATGGAGTTTTGCTTTGCTTTAAACGCGCAAAATGTTTGATTCAAAGTCTTGCGAAATAGTTAAAGAAAATCGCTATAGGAAGATTTGTCCTCTCCTGTAAAATTTTTAAAATGGGACTTAGCAACTTTTCTTTCTAAGCTAGCGATATGTGAAATTGTCAGTTCCATGTGGATATGATTTTTCCCCCTTTGAAAAGTGGATAAAAATATAGATAGCATAAAATAGAAAACAACAAGAATTTATCCATGCGTTTTTGTAGATCAATTTCGAATTTTTCGTACTTTCGGAAGCCAATTAAGACATTAAAAGACAACATAAAAGATACTCTAGTTTGGCATGAAAGTACTTTACTTATGGACTGCTTCTATATGCCAAGA
>NW_016198241.1:0-2737 GCF_001687245.7 Rhagoletis zephyria | reverse complement strand
ATACTATTTCTACGATTCGTAGCAAAATCCGAATCCGAAAGAGTTGCAGGATAGGGGTGTTAGTTTAATATATTTAATTTAATAAATAATAGACATCACTGGGGCGGCAGCCCCAGGTTTACCGCACAGAAAGGAAATTCTAGTTATCTCATCCTTTCCCAAGGCTACATCACTGGGGCGGTAGCCCCAGTTGGTGCACACCAAAAGAAGAATTCTATTTGGTAAGGGTTATAATCCTAAAGCGCGGCCGAAGGCCGCAGACGCAGAAAGGTGTTCTCTGCGAAAGGTGTTCAGCTCTCCTTCTCTCGCCTGATAACCTTGGAATAATTTCTTTTATTTTAAAGCCCCACAGATTCTGTTTGTTGGGTTATATTCCACTTCAAACTGCTCAATTTGAATTGGTAAATGCCGTTTTTCGCCCATTTTAAAACGGTTCCCTAGGGGTCTGTGGGAGGCCCCGAAGGGGGGCTGCGGCTTTTCGTAAAGTGAGGACTGCCCCCTTTCGAATGCGGGGGGTTTAGGAAGCCATGCCCCTCCCCCTCCGCCCCCTCCCCAAAAACGGCAGGCAAATAACTAAAGATTTCCCAAATAACGTGCTGCCGAATTTTTCAAGCGCCGAACTACTCCGAGCGCCGGCTCTACGTTCTTACTTCATAAAGCGGCTCCGAAGTATGTCTGATACCAAACGTACATTCTAAATTCCTATCTACATAAGGCGACCATGTCTTTGTAAGTAAGGGAGATTTGTCAGTGAAGTGGTTGTTGTTATTGTATCGGCTACAACAACCACGCCCAGATTGGTTAGTCCCTCAATCGTTGTCGTCAAGCTCTACTAACGGTAGCCCAAGGAAGCGTGCAGCCTCGACGGGGTCTATCCATAGGGACAGGGGCGTTAGCGAGGTGCAATTTAGAGGGCATATGAAGAGATGCTGTGAGTCATGGGGCGACGCTCCGCATGCCGGGCATTCGTTGATAACATATTCGTTTAATATGCTCAGGTATGAGTTCAATCTGCTGCAGTAACCAGAGCGCAGTTGGGCTAGTGTGTTCCCAGTCTCCCGACGCAGACGAAGTTCTGTCTCATCCACGTCTGGTGGTTTTATGCCCAGAACGGCTTCACATGTCGGGAGTCTACATAACTCGAGACTGCCTCTGTGTGACTTCGTCCACCAGTTCGTAGAGATGCCTCCTGACGTGCCTAGGCGAGGGCTCCTCTGCAAGCAACTGTCTGTTTGGGTGGCCACATTTGTTGCTCCCAACCAGAAACTGCTTGTAGAGCATTATGTTATGCTCCTTGACTGGGAGCATTTTCGCCTGGTCATGAAGGTGGTGTTCTGGCGACATCAGGAGGCATCCCGTCGCTGTCCTCAGTGCGGTGTTTTGGGTTGTCTGTAACTTCATCCACTGCATCTTACTAGTCCCCGGCGACCACACTGGTGCTGCGTAGTTCAGAACTGGCCGGCCAATTGCCTTGTATGTTGCCAACAACGTTTCTTTGTTTTTGCCCCAGGTGCTGCCGGCTAGCGACTTGCGGACCTTATTGCGGCTTTGCACTCGGTTGTATGCGCCGAGAAAGAGCTCAGACTATCGAATGTTACTCTGAGTATCTTCTTGTTGTTCACCGTCGGAATTGGTGTGACATCGACGTCAATTCCCAGTCGTAGTCTGACCTCATTCGTCCAGGTGGCTGAGGATTTTGTAGGGGAGAGGGTTAGGCTCCGTGCAGTGAAGAAGCGAGAAAGCTGGGCGAGATATCCGTTTAATTTCGAGCACAAGTCATCAATTCCATTCCCAGACGCCATGATCGAGCAACCGTCAGCATCAGAGATTATCGAGACTCCCTCTGGTGGTTGAGGGAGCTGTGAAATGTAAAAGTTAAACAGTAATGGGGAAAGGACACCACCCTGTGGAACCCCCTGTTTTCATTCCCACGACAGCGCGTTCTACGTACCGGAATGACTCGGGTTTTAACCGACCAAGGGCTGTTGTTTCGGCGATCTAACCCCGTTTAGGTCGGCGAAGTATCGCAGAAGTTGTTCGTCCATAGGGCTACATTCGCTACGTTTTCTTCTACTCAGGGCTGGCATCGAGTCAAACCCAGGGCCAGAAACCTACACCTGCTGTGTATGCCAGAGACGACTACACCACAACTCCACCTCAGTCAAGTGCAATGCTTGCGAGGGGTTGAGTCGCCTCAGAGTCTGCTCAGGACTACGGACACATCGGCAGTGGACCACGTCGTTTGTGGCCCCCTGCTGCTCAAACAGAGCAGCCTCAACGGCTAACCCCAGTCCACCTGAGCAGTCCCATACAAACACCACAGCACAACAACATAACACAATAGACCACACCACAACCGCGACAGACCACAGAACAAACACGACCGCACCACCACCCACACGCCGCCGCCAACAACTCTTGGTTCCTCCTACAATCTGTACGGTATGTCAGACCAGGATATTCCGTAATGTGACATCAGTCAAGTGCAACACCTGCCTTGGGTGGTGCCACTTTAGAGCATGTTCAGGTCTGCGCACCACGCGTGACTGGACGAGGAACTTCGAGGGCCCGTGTTGCGCTGCACGGTCGCAAACCTCAACCACGACGCCACCCACCACTGCCACAGGGCGGCAACCACCTCAGCAGCGCACACAGCCAATGGCGACACNACGACGCCACCCACCACTGCCACAGGGCGGCAACCACCTCAGCAGCGCACACAGCCAATGGCGACACG
>NW_016198240.1:0-2737 GCF_001687245.7 Rhagoletis zephyria | reverse complement strand
TCCTTCTACAACTACAATTTATTTCTTTTAATTGTAAAAAATCTCTGAACTATTTCTACGATTTGTCTCTTTTATTTATTTTAGTATGTTAACTTTACATTGTTTGATTTGTAGGCATTACGCATGGAGTGTTGTTGTTACTTGTGTGTGTGTGTGTGTTTTTTTGATACTTTGTAGACTTTGCTTTTTATTGATGTTTTTTCTTCTTCTTTATATGTATGTATAATTATTTCTTATTTCTTTAAAATATGTATGTGTAGGTATACATACTATATGTAAGTAAATATGTAAAAATCGCATTACATATGTGCATATGTATGTATGTATGTATATCGAAATTATCGATTCGTGTCTGGATCGCATGTAAATCTCAGCATATTTTTTAATTTATACAAATTGTTGAGATTTTTTCATCAGTAGGCTATTTTGTTATTTTTCGGTGTGCGCTTGTTTATTTGTGTGTAGTCTTTCTTTAACATAAGAGGGATGCGGCATGTATGCATGTGTGCAGAAGGATATTGAAACACCTTAGTTTAGTTTTCAGTGGCACTCAAGTTGCAGTTCGTATGAGAAAAGTGGCTGTAAAGAGAAGAAAAGAAATTTCAAATTGTTTAATTTAACATTTTAATGAAGCAATTTATTCTAAATGATATGGTCACAATGTATATATATATATATATATATGTAGGTAAATTAGGGTGGTCTAAAAATACACTGAAAAATCAACATTTTGGAATTTTTGAGAAAATGAAAAATACTGAGACCTCTATTTTTTATTTTGAAATCCGTTAGCACTGTCGCAGAGGCTTTAAAGTTCTCCATAAAAATATTTATTTGATATGGGGAGAATAAATTTCTTCGTAGAATTTCTATAAAATTGTTAAAAATAAATATTTCTTTGACCGAAAGAAAAATATTTTCCTTCAAAAATCTTGGCAAATCAGAATTAAAATTCAGATTTAGCGTTTAAATAATTATTTTTTCAAAACTTGCGTGATGTGGTTACGAACATATAACGGTTATAAAAAATACAGTGGTGGAAAAATAAATAGGTACAAGAAATTTTAACAAATTTTGCATATTTTGCTTTTGTTTATTTAATATTTATTATTTTTTACAGGTATAGCCTCTTATCTAACAAAAACCATATATTTCAAACTTTATGCAAAAATTATGAAAGTGCTGCAAAATTGCAATTAAATTTTCAACATTTAAATTTTTTAGTAGAATTAAGTGTAAGTTTTAAGTTGCTAAAAAATCGCGTTGATTTTTAACAATTTTTTTCTCGCCTTTTCTTTCATAAACAGTATTGTCTGCAATTTTTTTTTTGTATGGAAAAAAGTGCGTAATATACTCAGAAAAAAAATTATAAAAAGTTTAAATTGTTCAATATTGTGCGATTCCGCTTAGCATTGCTCGACGCACACGGTCTCAAATTTGCAGCAGAGAAAACCGAGCTAATACTCCTAACCGACTTAAAGTAAAAGGAAACTTCTACTATCCACAACCTTGAATATTTTGATATACGGAGCGGAGATCTGGGCTGGCACCCTTCAAAAAAATAGCCGTTGCAAGATACTTTCCAGAGCCCATCGCACAGCAGCCTTAGCAGTAGCCTCTGCGTACCGCACAGGATCCGGCCAGGCAATACTAATTATAAGCGGAACGGTTCCCATTGATCTACAAGCAGCCGAACGCAAAAATAATGTGGGAGCTTAAGGCGCAAACGAATCCAAGTGACAACGACCCCTTCATCCGCGAAAAAAAACTATATACTTATTTATTAATATTTACTATTTGTAGTACTTTATTCTTGTAGTAATTGAGAAGTGCAAATGATATACATATCGATTTTTCTCACAGGCAAATTAGAAGACTTTTTCTTTTGTTTTTTGTATCCAAGTTTACTCTAGTATTTCGCAAACGAGCACATTAACGTCATAATTGGCACACACTACAGCTACCATTATACAATATGTACATACATACATACATATATTCATAGTTATCACAATTATTGCTCTAGTTAGTAATATTGATATAACCGCTGTAATTACAGCTTATAATCACTGTTAACTATGGTTTGCTTTAAATGGTTAAAATGCATTGTTACAAACGTATGTATGTATATACAATATGTACAAACAAAAACAATTATTACTTAGATATGTATGTATGTTTGTAGGTATGCACACATTTGACTACTCGTTCAGCAGACCCGTCATATAATTAACGTTTAATAGAATAAATTAAAAACGGAGACGATCACTAATAAGAGAGCCGGTTTGGTGTGTCACTTTTGCCACTTGCACTTTTGTTCTTCTTCCCCATTGTTGTTGTTGCATCGTAAATGTCATATTAATGCATTTATCAGCAGCCGTGCTTGTGCGTAGGCGTGTATGTTTGCGCTGGGACATTTTTAGGGGCTTCCGCTGTTGATAATTTTCACATCATTAAATGATTTTTGCATTTCATTCATTAAACAGAACCTACTGACAGCTTATACGGCTGTTGGCATACAAACAGCTGCATTTGTATGTATATGTATATTAGGTACATGCATATGTGTATTGTATATACATATATTGTAATACAAGAATACATTTATACGCACATACACTGAACAAAGTATTGGCACAGCAAATTTTTCACAATATGCAACAATTTTTATTCCAATATTTTTCCGCCAATTTCGTATAAAAATATGGTTCATTCTACAACAAAAAAAAATAAAAAT
>NW_016198239.1:0-2737 GCF_001687245.7 Rhagoletis zephyria | reverse complement strand
GTACCTGCAATTGTTTATTCGATTTACTTGCTTAAAAAAACCATGAAAATTTCCCATTGATGGTATGTATCTAAGCTAAAACAAATTGTTTAGGTAATTAAATATATATAGCGGTTGAACTCGACTGCTAACTACCTACTAGTTAAGCTAATTTACTAATTGGTATTTTATTTAAGTAAAGAATATGAGAAAAATACTCATAAATTATTTGTACATACATAAATTATATAAATAAAATTGTACATAAATACCATACTAATGAGAGACGATTGGTGTTTTCTTAATAAAGCTATCAAGTTATTGTACTTTTATAGAAAATGCACCGTTCCGTGTGGATATCTTATTCCTCACAATGCCGACACCTTTCACGCGATAACTACCCTGCAGCAAAATTTACTGTGTAATTCTGGCAACTGTCCCTCAACTAACCACAGTCTTTCGAAAGACACAAGTTTTTTTTTTTTAATTAAGTGAAATTAAAAAAAAAATTCTCGTTAAAACAATAAAATCAAAAATTAAATTGCAAAAAAAATTATATTTTTATTTTGAAAAAAAAATCCAAAAATTAGAATCAAATTAAAAACCACAAAAAAATAAAATAAGATCCGAAAAATTAATTGAATTAAAATAATGTTTCTTTAAAAAAATAAAATAAAATTTAAAAATAAACAGAAATAAAAAATAAATAAAATAAGTTTCTAACAATTAAATAAAAATTCAAAATTTTTTTTGTATTTTAAACTATGTATAACATCTGACAAATTAAAAGAAAATGAACTAAAAAAATAAAAAGGACAAAATAAAATAATTTCCATAAAATTAAATGAAATAAAAAATATTCTTCTTTTAAAAGAACATCTAAAAAATTAAAAGAAAATTAAAAAAAAAAACAGATAATGCGTAAAATAAGTTTCTAAACATTAAATGAAATTAACAAATATTTACATATTTATATATATAATCTAGAAATCAAAAAAAAAAAATAATATTAATTAAAAAAGAAAAAAATGTAAATAAACAAAATCTGTTTATTTTCTTTTCAATAGTTTTACTGAGCTTTGCACCATGATTTTTGTTGTTCTCCGTCTTATTTTATTTCGTAACGATCACAAGATTTCCTACTTCTAATAAGAATGCTAAAAGGGCAAACCAGCCCTAAAATAAAATTCTGGCATAAAATATCAAAACGCCTATACCCGTACATATGTATGTATATTGATTTTTTGGTCCGCGCTACTAGAATCCGATGTCAGAACCTTGTAATATTTTTTTTTGTTGTAGTGTTATCGAATGTAAAACCTGTAAATACTAAAGCAACGATATTAACAACTCAAATTTGACTTATCGTTTCAATGAAAACATTTCGCCATTTCGCTCAACAAAACCCCCCAAAGGTATGAAAAACAAATCAGACGTGATCGTAAACATATCAGAAAATATGAATGCGAATGATAAAAGTAAAAAGAAAATTAATAAATAAGCCCCTACTCTGGGACTAGCAACGAAATAAGCGTTGTCAATTTAATTAAACCCATGTCATTCAATGCAAAACAATGCGGCTCAAGTGCTATGCGCACAAAACAATGAAATAAATATACATTCATATACATTTTAGGCAAACAAAAAAATGTCGATATTAGAAACCCTGACAAGTTTATAAAGTACTTACAGCAAATTAGTTACAAGTGTTACGTGCCAAAATTCAATTACCTGCTGTATAAAGAATTGCGAATTAGCTAGTGAGTGAGTGGGGTTAGTTGTGGGGAACAAAGAAAATTTTTGCACACGGGATTCCAGTTGCAAAAAAATGGCGAAATTTGTTTGCAATTTTTGCAACCAACACGTTCATACAAGTGCTTACATACATGCATGCATACATAATTTGAATATTTGCGTGTAAATTACTTTCATAGGGCATTTAGCGAANATACATATAAAAAGAAACGATTATGTACATACTTCCCACTCTTGAAACGGGTATAAACACTGGCGTGTAGATTTTTCATGTCACTGTACTCGGTGTTGACAGTAGATTTTGCTGTTACTGCTGTTTCTTTGTTTGAAGTGCTCATATTTCTTCATTTTTAATGCCATACGTCTACGCTTTTAAATAGAGCTACAGACAAAGGTAACTGTCATAAAGCTTTAAAATGCATTTAACCTGCATTGGTTAAGTTCGTTGGTTGGCTTTTTTAACACTTCGCATTTTTTGATATATATGTATGTATTTTTTTTATTATTATTTTGCCGAATTGAATATTGGCTACTTTTTGTGATCGCAATGATCAAAAAAAGGCAGCATCAAATATCACTACGAATTGGTCGCCTGAAACTTATAAATACGAAAATAAAAAAGCCAAAAAGTGGCAAAGGTGAACCTTGAAACGGGTAAAACTAGATACATATGTATGTAAGTATGAAGGATTATTGATAGAATTTTGCGAAATATAGATTTCTATGCCACCTCTTATAGTTGCGGCCAGTTTATATCTACCATTGCCGACAGTTGATAGCGATATGTATAGGCATACATAAATTATGATATTTGCTATAAGAAAAAAGTAGATAGACAGGGTGAATTATTAAATCTGATAAAAACTTTCCGCTAGAAGAACTCTCTTCAGCCTGTAAGCTAGTAAATAGTCGCCGCAATTTGTAACACGAGAAGTATAAGTTTAAAAGCAGATGCTTCTCTTTAGATGCATCAAAATCAACTTAGTAATTTATTTTTATTCCC
>NW_016198238.1:0-2737 GCF_001687245.7 Rhagoletis zephyria | reverse complement strand
ATTGTCACTTACGAATAGCCTTCGGTTGGACTATCTGATAAATGGCGAAGTGTTAGGTATAAGTTATACAGCATAACCATTAGCTTTTTAAAATGTGTCTGCTTTAAATGGCGTCTGGTGGGGGCGGCCCTCTATCTGCAATTTTCACAGAAACGATTTTATGATGTTAGAACCCATTTAGTTAGGACTTACCTGGCATCACTTATGCTAATTCTGACTTTGCAATTTACTAGTCAATTCTTCTGACAAGCGTTATGCTAGGTCAGCATTAATATCACCAATGACAGTTAAGTCTTGGGTGGATTTTTATATCAGGATCTCATTTTTGTGAAAAGTGCAGATGGAGGGTATTGAATATAAGCCCTCGATATTCAAAACATTAAACAATTAAAACGAGTAAATATTTTTCAGAACTTTTTTTTCTATTAACTGTATAATCCAATAGCTACAGATTGAAAGATTGTATGACACCATACTCGAAATGGCCTCCATTGCAATACGCAACCCATGCAATGGAAAATTTTTCACTACTCGGAGTAAGGCGCGCTTCAAAAACTCGAGACTTTAATGAACCATAATTTATAGTCCAATCGATTAAATTCCGGACACCAGAAGGCCAATCATCGGACGAATGTCATGATGACAGCTGTTCTTGCTAATATAAATTTCCCGTACTTTTGGTGTTCGCACAGTTGGGGGGACGACTATTCTACCAATCTCCTGGAAAAACTCCACGGTACAACACATACAATTTCGGTTGATTTTCAGAGGCCACAACTTTCGAAATATTTCCACCTTTTCATAGCTGGATTTTTCAGCCCAATTTCGACAATACGATTGCAATTAACTCTCATAAAAAAACTTTAAACACAGAAACTTTGGGTAAATGTAACTATTCAAATAGCCCTTGACATAAAGCAGTCGTGCACCAAAAGATTTTCTAGTCCTAAGTATACCCAAAAAAAATTTAATTATCCTTAAGTTAATTAAAGCTTTCATAGCATAAGTTATACTTAGTTAAAAAATCTGTGTGTGTGTTTTTTTTTTGTACTTCCCTCTATATTTACTCAAAATTTCACAACTCTTCCTTCACAGATATGTCAAGCGCGCGCTTGGCTTTTAACCACCGGTTTTACATTAGCCTATGGTGCTATGTTCAGTAAAGTCTGGCGTGTGCATCGTTTTACAACAAAAGCGAAAACAGATCCCAAAGTAAGTATAAACCCAGTTTTCTAATGTTTAAAAAAAAAAATAAACAAAATAAAACTAATTAACAGGAAACCTAGAAAATTAAAATTAAAAAAAAAGTAATTTTTATTAAAATTTAAAAGACAAAAGCGATACTTTATTATAATTTATTCGAAAAAAAATATTGTTATTTTTAATTAACTCAAGGTCATCAGCACTCAAATTTTTTACGCACCGCTTTATGGCAAACAGCTTATAACTACACACATCACGTGTTAATCAATTTTTTTTTTTTGTTGTCGGTCAATACCAACATTATAGCGTTAAGTGAATCACGCAGTTGTGGTCAATTGCCTAGCCAACCAATTAACACAGATTGACGAATATCATGATAAACAGGAAAGCGAAAAACGCTTTACAGCAGTCAATATTGAAGAGGATCAAGGGAGATCCTTAAAGTGGAAGCTTTTTAGTAATTTATTAATGCTCCCCTTTTGATTGATATGAAATGTATGGCTTTATTGTGAAGAATAAAAATAATGTACTTTTTATGAGATCGAAAATCACAAGCGGAATTTTCATAAAGCTCTTGGAAGCCACTGATCTTTTATGTACATACATATGTAGGTATGGGCTTCGATTTACTAACTTTTTATGATACATTTTTTATAAAGAAGATATCTTTTAATAGGTAGGTAAGTGTGCTCCAATTTTTTTTTTTTTTTCAGCCACACGAACAACTGAGGAACATCAACATTAACCAGACCCGAATTTTTTAATTTGAAATCGGTTATTATTTAACCGTGGCGCCGGTAATTTGAAGTTTCCATATATTTTACATGGAAAAAAATAAATTTTTTTGTGAAAGAATATTTTTGCTCCAATTAAAACAATTCCGTTTATAAATCTGCAAAAAATTTAAATTATGTTACATATTTAGCTTTCGAATTGTACCAACTAAGTATGTCTTCATAACCGATAATTTTATTTCTTATATGCATAAATGTGTTATTTTATGTGTTCGTAACCACTTCACGCACGTTATTAAAAAATATTTAGTAAAATTCTAAAGTTAAATATGTACTTTATACGTTGTTTAACTTAAATTTACATTTATTGATGTCGATATTTCGAAGACATCTTCAGGAATTATTGGGTTTTTTCCAATCGACTGGAGCTCAGAATCAACGTATAAATTATAATAAGACGACCAAAATATGTATTATATTATTTTGAAGATTTCTGAAGGCAAATATTCTTATTCGATGGAAAAATATTAACTTTTAACGATTTTATAGCAAAGAAAAAATATTTTCCACTTTTAAAATATGTGAGGAACATCAAAGCCCAGCGCACAGTGGTTCAAAACTGGCATTTAGTGTTCACAATTCGCTGAAGCCTTCATTTTTCACTCAATTTGATTGTCAGTTTTTTTTTAAATGAAAGCTAATAAAATTTTCAAGAGACCGATTTTCAAATTTTTGTTTGTTTTTATTCATTTTTTTTTTTTCGCAAAGTGCAGAAAAAGTAGCAATTTTGAAGAAAATCG
>NW_016198237.1:0-2737 GCF_001687245.7 Rhagoletis zephyria | reverse complement strand
GGAAGAGGGAGGCCCCCACTGAGACGGAAAGATCAGGTGGAGAAGGACTTGGCTTCACTTGGCTTTTCTAATTGGCTTCAGTTGGCACAGAAGAGAAACTCGACCGAAAATAACTTAGGCGGTTACAGCGCCAAATAAGAAGAAGAAGAAGAGAAGAAATTGTCGCGTACACATACATATGTTAGTGTTTGGCCGAGCTTCTCCTCCGATTTGTAGCGTGCGCCTTGATGTTGTCACACAAAGCGGAGGGACCTACAGTTTTACGCCGACTCCGAACGGCGATTGTATTTTTATGGGAAGCCGTTTTTCATGGCTGAAATGCACTCGGAGGTTTGCCATTGAATGCCGAGTTGCGACCGCTGTTAAGAAACAATCTTTTTCTATATTTTTTGTTTGGAATGTATGTCGCATTGACCAGGACTTGAACCCAGGCCCTGCGGAGTGGTAGCGCGCACTGTCAACTACTACACCATAATTTTTTCCCGATTTTCGTATTATCTATACTTTGTTTCTGAACAGATGATCGAAAAGATTTACGTCGCTTATATTAAATGTACTATGCTCACAAATTAGGAGTGATCCCTAAATAAAAATACTATGTCCGGATTATATAAAATTAAACTAAAAAGTTCAAAATAAAATAATGTAAAAATAAATCATTTTTAAAAACAAACTTTTATTTACCATGTACAATCAAAGGAATAAAAGAAATGGTGTAATAAAGAATTTTGTAGCAAGAAACATTTCTCAAAACTGCACTAAAACACTGGAAACAGGATTTTATCAATGAAACTCACTTTTGGCGTTTTAACAAATCCGTAAAAAGCACTTAACTTACCAATGGTAAATTTAATGCAAAAAACGATTTAATTTTTTAATCACTAAAATGCTTTCGACTTCCTTGTTCAGGTGCGTTTAAACGAATATGTATCGGTTTTTAGTAAAATCTTTACGTACAATGATTTTAATATTATAACAACGAAAACAAATTGCTGCTTACAATATAAACTGCCGATAGTTTGACGAACAATATGAGTTAGAATTTGTTGTGAGTAATCCATTGAGAATGGAGAGAGAAGGTAGCAAACTTAAAATCAAGAGGGCGTTTAACAGAATGTATGCCACAGTATCTAGTAACTGTTAAAGGCGGCTCGGCTTTAATGGCTTGAACACTCGATTAAGGTTTCGAAATTTTCGAGGAGACAAATAACACACATCCGCCAAATCTATGCAGTTATCTAATCCGATTTTTCACATATCGAAATCACTACAGGTTTTTAAAATCGAATTTTTATCAACAAAAATTTCACAGGGCCACACACTTTTATTGAGCCAACCGAGAGAACCAATGCAGGAACGTAATATCACAACAAATGCAAATATTCAACTAAATTGGGGTGTGTAAATGAGAATGCAGTCAAGGGGCAGTTGAAAAAATGCGAACAAATTATGAAATAAATATAAAGGTGTTTTTTTATATAAATATACCTACACACACACGTGTATGTGTACAAATGCACTTTTGCAATGGCAACAGGATGTGGAAGAGGTGTGAAAGATCAGCGCAGAAAAATCCAAACAAGCAAAATTTCAAAATGAACTCGAGCGATTGTTGACAGAAAGAAGGACGAGAAAAAAAAACCGAGACAAAAAATAATTTGAGGCATAAATAAAACAATGCTTTTAAGCTCAGAAGGGAAGTGTGAAAAAATTTATAAATTTTTTTTTTGCAAATACATACATACTATACATGTGTATGTGGAGTGTGAATGAAGCCGGAGTGTAGACAATGGGATGAGGCAATCGAAAAGGATTTAGTTCATAGCTGCAAGCAATTCTATGTAGGTTTTTAGAAGCCTGATTTAAAAAGCCTATGCTCGTAATTTTTGTGCTTATGAGTGTACATTCATATAAGAATTCACTATAAAAACCTATATTCAAATAAGCAATGTTTGTTTGTATGTAATTTGGCGTTGCGCGTGGAATTTTATTGTCTTCAAAGTAAATTAGTTAAAGCCTGTATTCAAAGAAAAGTATCAAATTACTTGATTGTTTTGTATTTTTGTTTGAAGAAATAAAAAAAATGAATGCTTCACTTTGAGATACTCTCGCCTAGAATATAGAATAGAACAGCCTGACGAAAAGCGTTCAAAAATATGCTTAGTTGCAACTGGTAGTGCCTCAATGCATTGGTAAATACCCAGCGAATCGAAGAAAGAAAGGCCTGAATTGTAAAATTAGTACACGTGAATTTAAGGAGCTAACAGGGCAATTCTGGCTAAGATAGTAAAAAGTCTTTCGCAAGACAAATGAAAGAGATACTTGGTTCGAAAGACTTTTGTTAATCTAGCACAAAAGTTTTAGAAAAAAGACTTTCCTTTAATTTATTTATTTTTCTTAATTTTATCTTTTTTATTTTTTTTTAGCTTTATTTGCTTTTAATTTTCAGATTTTGTTGTTCAAAAAATAATTTTTCTTTTAATTTTATTTAATTTTTCCTTTTTTAATTTTATTTGTTTTTCTGTTGTTAATTTCACATTCTTTTAATGTTTAAATTTTTTTTAAAGAAAAATATGTTTTTCTTTCAATTAATTTTTAAGATCTTACTTTATTTTTTGTTTTTTTATAATTTAATTTTCTTTCCATTTTTAGATTTTGTTATAGAAATATTTAAATATTTAATATTTATTTTTTTTTACTTTTAAGTATCATTTTCCTCTTTTTTGATTTATTTTAT
>NW_016198236.1:0-2737 GCF_001687245.7 Rhagoletis zephyria | reverse complement strand
CCTACAACGAGGTTCATATCTAGCCTAGGTTGATATCTAGAATTTGCCACAACTAGCTCTGCTACACTTCCGCCGGCAGCTTTTACAATTTTATAGTGGTTTTACGTTCTTTGGCATATTACGCTCTGTTAGCCATAAATCTTAAAATTTTTTGACCGCCTTTTAATCAAGACCCCTGGACCATATAGGGAACTCATTTATATTTTAAATTGCATTGTCATCGTGATTGGAACTATGCTGAAAATTTCAAGTCTCTAACTTGTCGGGAAGTTAGTTTAAAATCAATTGGAAATTTCCGCGATTTCCGCGGGATGACCAAGTTAAATAAAAGCTTATAAAAAGACGATTTGATTTACAAAATCTACGTATTTACTTTTAACTGGGGTGACTTTTTTGATAATATTTAATGAAGTCCTTAAAGTTTCATCCTTTAAATTCGACCGTATTTTATTGCACAAGCAGGAACTTTTGACTTTGGTGATTGTGCATAGTTTCGTAGGTATATGGTCAAAATCGCTATATCTGTTGGGTATTTTACAGAAGAAAATATATCATAATAAGAGTTACTGTAGTGTTTTATCCGATCTGAAACAATACCCGCTTNTTGCCCTTGTACTAAGCTCCTGCATTGCGTTAAAAGTCAAAATTTCTATGTAACATTGTGGACTGCTTTATAAGGAGTATTTTGAAGTAATGTGTGATATGGTTTAAAGATTTTTTTTTTTTCTATTTTTGTCGTCGTAATTAGTCTTTGTCTACTTTGTGTTTATTCCGGAACGAATTTCCGTCATCCCTTGTCAAGGGACCCTGTCGGAAAATCAACCAACACTAGTCACTTTGTCCTTATATGCGCTGTTAGAAAAAATATCTTCTAAGGGACGTTTTCTCATCTAACCTTTAGTTTACCGGCCACTTTATCGTCTCGATATACGAGTTTTCGTTTTCTGATCAGCACATTAATTTATCGAATCGATAAATTGTTGCTCACCTGATGTAACCTTTAAAAATGTGTACCCAACTTTAAATTTTGGTTTGGTTTTGGTTCATGAGTCAGATATATTAGATATTTCAACCAAGGTTTTGGTTTTTGCTAACAGTTGCTCTTGCTCTGTATTTGCTTATGCTGCATTGCCAACCTTTGAAATTTTATGACGAATGTAGTGAAGTTTTACTCTCGGAAATGTAGTGAAGTTTCACTCTACGGAATACAAAATGTATTTTTACCGGTAAGATAAGAAATCGAAAACACTTTAAAGTGAGGAACAATATATCTGCCCTGTTAGTAAAGGCAACTTTTCTGCTTACATTAGAAAACGGCCCTAAGTGACTTTGATACGTAAATTAGATGGTAACCCTGTAAATATGCAAACCCAAAAAAAAAAATTTAACAAGACTTAGGGCCGTTTTCTAATGTAAGCTGTAAAGTGGCCTTTACTAACAGGGCAGATAAATTGTTCCTCAATTTAAAGTGTTTTCGTTTTCTTACCTTGCCGGTAAAAATAAATTTGTTATTCCGTANTTGAAATATCTAATATATCTGACTCATGAACCAAAACCAAACCAAAATTTAAAGTTGGGTACAAATTTTAAAGGTTGCATCGGGTGAGCAACAGTTTATCGATTCGAGAAATTAATGCGCTGATGAGAAAACGAAAACTCGTATATCGAGACGATAAAGTGGCCGGTAAACTAAAGGTTAGATGAGAAAACGGCCCTTAATATAATTTTTACAAACATATTCAACATTTTTAAATTACATTTGATATTCTGCATATTTGTAAATAACAATACATTTTTAATTTTACTTGTGGCCTTTTGTTTAATGTGGTGCCTGCATATACACCGTGTGTAAACTTAAAAAGCTCAGTTAGTACAGACTTAACTTAATTTAACTTACCGTAAGAAATCATCAATGATTACTTAATACGTCAACTTAAGCCAGAAGCGGAAATATTTTGTTTTTGTATTTTCTTTTTCAGCTGTTTGAGAGTTTACCGCCTAAAATGCCACATCAAAAAAGTGCACGCAAAAATATATGTCTGCGTTCATTTATTATTGAGAAATACAAAAACGAGAATCTGGCAAGCCTGATTCTCTCACCGCTCTCAATTTCTATAAGTCCGTAACTTAAGAATTTAAAATCTACGGGTTCTTAAGTTGCTTACGGTAAGTTTTAACTAACCGCCAACACAGTTTCTCATATAACAGGNTGTAAGTCCGTAACTTAAGAATTTAAAATCTACGGGTTCTTAAGTTGCTTACGGTAAGTTTTAACTAACCGCCAACACAGTTTCTCATATAACAGGTTGGCTAAAATATGAAGTTAAGTTACTGAAATTATGTCTAGACTAGCTGATCCTCAAAAGTTACGTTCTACGTTTGATGAGTAAGTACCATTTTTATTTATTCATAATCAGTGTTGCCGCGCCGTCTCAAGAAAATGTATCCCTGACCAAGCCAAAAATGTATCTAAATGTATCCAATTTTCTTTTTTTACATATACATCTCATAATTTGTAAGAAAACCAAATATTTTCATGAAAAAGTACATAATTTAACCCATCCTAAGGACTTGGAATACATGTGCATAAAATCAAACATTTGTAATTTCAATTTATAAAGTACATTTTTTGTGCATAAGTATTTTGCAAAGTAAATATAATAAATAGCAAGTACACTCTAAAAAGAGCATGTAAAACTTCTACTGAAAAGTATCTATTCTTCAACAAGAATCTGTA
>NW_016198235.1:0-2738 GCF_001687245.7 Rhagoletis zephyria | reverse complement strand
GGCGCTTTAAGTGGACCGATAATGTACGCTTTGTGGCAAAATACATTTTCAACTTGCCTACGAACTAGTGTAGGTGACTGGAAATGAAGTGAGTTAACAATGAATTCGCACACATTTTTATATACATATGTACATACATATGTGTGTTAATATACAAGTGCATGTACGAGTATGTATGTATGTATATACTTTTCCTTACGCTAAGGTGAATTGAATGCTTCGGCTAAGAAAAGTTTGGTGATGGCAGACATTTTAGCTAAACTTCAGAAAGCGTTACATATATGAATTCATTTTCTACTGGATACCAAGAGATAACACAATTAGATTAAACTTTCTTGCATGAAAGTAAGAAGACTTTACATTTACTGGCGTTGAAAAACGTAAAATGTCATAACCCTGCATAGCCAATAATATTTTTTATACGCTACATATAAGTAACGCTCGTATATGTGATGGAATTCTAGTTAATTTTTGTTTTCTGCTTTCCACTCTCAGAATCACAAAGGTTGTCAAGAACATTAAAAAAAAAAAAAACAAATTATCCAAAGGCTATCGGGGGGGCCGAAGAAAACACGGATTTTTGAAGTGAAACTTCTTTAGCGGCGGTTGATTGGTTGGGAGTAAATTGGCAAATTCAACGGAAATGGTTGGGGCTGAAACAAGTGCTTCTTGTGTGTATGCATATGGTATAAATTTAACAAAAACTTGCTAATAAAAGGTTAAAGAATAACACTCAGAAAAAGTCCAATGCAAGAATGAAAGTAAAGGTGAGTACGTACATACATATGTAAAGAAAAGGATAAAGGCAAGGGTAAAAATAAAAACAAAAACAAAGATGCGTAAAGATAAAGGCAAAAATTAAGACCAAGATAAATTTAAACACTTTACTTATAATAAACACAAACGTAAGAACAAAGATAAATATAAAGAAAAAGATCAGAATGAGGATACCGATAAAAGCAAAAATGAAGATATAGGAAGAAGGATTATAATAAATGTAATTATAGAGAAAGGGATATAGTTAGAGATACAGAGACTCAATCTGGGAACCATTTTGGGGTTTTCGGGATTCTCGGGACCTATCGCTATAATAATCGATATTTTTACCGGTTTTGTTATCGATATTTTTATCGATTTTGTTAACGAAATTGTTAAAGCTATTATCGGTTTGCTATCGATATTTTCGGAACTTATCGATATAATAATCGATATTTTTATACATCTATTGTTATCGATATTTTTATCGATTTTGTAATCGATATTTTTAACGATTTTCTTATCGATATTGTAATTGGTTTTGTTAACGATGTTGTTATCGATATTTTTATCAAATTTGTTATCGCTATTTTTATAATTTTGTTATCGATATTTCGGCCCATTTTTTAGCGATTATTTATCGATTTTGTTATAGATTTTGTTATCGATATTTTTGTCGATTTTGCTATCGATATTTTTGTCGAGTTCGGATATCGGCATTGTTATCGACTTTGCTATCGATATTATTATCGATTTTTTATCGAATTCGTCATCGGTTTTTATCGATAATTTATCGATTTTGTTATCGGTTTTGTCATGGATTTTGTTATTAATTTTTTATAGATTTTTCTATCGATTTTCTTATCGATTTTCTTATCGATTTTGCTATAAATTTTGTCATGGATATGTTTTATCGATTTTTCTATCAATATTATTAGCGATATTGCTATCGAAATTTTTATCGAATTTGTTATCGATATTTCAATCGGTTTTGTTGTCGATATTTTGTTGGATGTTACTATCGATTTTGTTATCGATAGGGTATAGAGATAAAAATGAAGAGAAAGGAAAACAGAATAACATAAATGCAATTAGAACGAACAGGGGTAGAGGTAGGGATCTAGATAGAAAAAATACAAAAAATATAACCTTAAGCAAAAGCAGATGTATGTATGTATGTATGTACATATATTGGTTATGAAACAAAATAGATATGTAACGTAAGTTTCACTTCTCGAGCGTGGCCCGGGCACACTTACTTTTTTTTTATGATCCACTTACTAATACTAGGTGGAATATGAAGATAGGAGGCTTTAATTTTGCTACATTTTTTACCCTTAATGAATTTCTTATATGGGGCGGAAGACAAAAAAAATAGCCGCTTTGTTTGACTTAGTAAATGGTACATATGCACATATATCGCACACCGTCTTCAAAAGAATCGCAATTCAAAATGTTGCATATTTGAAATTATCAGCTAAAAATGTGCATAGAGCTTTTGCTTACCTGTCAGCAAAATCTCAATAAAATTTTTGTTATAATTTGTTAAAAACCACCTAATGTAAAGTCTCTACTACCCATATGATTATCATTTGCTAAGAAATAGTTTATCGCATTTTGTGACAAACTTATAACTTTGAGTTGTGCCCCTTTTGAGGATGGTATGCGATATGTATGTATGCCTACATTTTAGTAGTAGTTCCATATCCACATCCAGTCAGTCGATTTTGTTCATTCAATCGAAGTGCTTTTACGAAGAAATCATCATTTCGCCATAACAATATTATGTGCGTAAGATTGCAGCATTTTCATTTGGGTATTTGCTCCAAAAGAAATTTTCAACTGAAATGCATACCACATTAAAGAACACGCAAATCGCATAAATGCTCTTTATGTTTCACATTTTAATAGCACGTTGGTTGTAAGGATTCCCTTTACACCTACATACACATGTGAAATCAAAATGCTCACATACCGCCGAC
>NW_016198234.1:0-2738 GCF_001687245.7 Rhagoletis zephyria | reverse complement strand
CGTCAAAACCGTCTGGTAAGTGTGTTCACAAAAATGTTTAAAACCGTGTACAATTGTTTCCAATAAAAACATATGTCGTTATAGGGTATTATGTACATGCAACAAGACGTTTATTCCAAAATACTAAGCAGCATTATGAACGGCGATAACAAGACTACAAAAATGTATCTTAGGTTGTCCTCTGCTTCGTTTCGAAAAATTGTAACTCACATTCCCAAAAAGCGCCACGGATGGTCAGTGGAGTACGAAGTCATTTGCTTAATAAAGTCTTCAAATTATTTATATTGTTCTTACTCACTTCCAGCCTTCGTTGCTGTTGGCGTCCTTTGAACTGAACCAAACATCCTTGTCAATGCGCTTTTCCAGAAGGATTCTGCGTTCTGAACTGCTCCCTGTAAAATAGTATTTTTAATTAAAAAAATACATAACGCCTTTTCATATGTAAATCTGAAATTAAATCTTACAAGTTATATAGCTTTTCTTTATTTTTTTTTGCCGGCGGGACCATGTTCTTTTATTTCCACTCGCTTTTGTTTTCTCTAATTTATGTGTATACGTGCGTTGTTCGTTCTTCTTCTTGATAATGCTTGCTGTCAAATTTTTCACTAGCCCTGCCGTATCAAACATTTTTATTCACCTCATAGCTGTCAAAAATTTACTATCCAGAGAACTTTTCTATCAATTGGCACAGGCCCAAATTGTTAAATGCCGTCAGCAAATAAAAAAAGAGCTGCGGCCATGTTTTTTTTCATTTCATTTGATTATTTCTATCATCGGTCACTTTTTCTTAAGGTTCTTTATCGCCGCGAGACCATATGTGCGGCGAATTCATTTACGAAAATGGATGTTAAAACGGACGCGAACTCCTCATCTCAACCTTTCAGACCTCACTCGCCGACTTTAGCGAGTTGTCGCTTCTTATACATTTACGTTCTTTGCACATGCAAATTGTTAAATGCCTTCGACAAATAAAAAAAAAGAGTTCCGGCCATGTTTTTTTTTGTCATTTCATTTCTTTATTTCTATCATCAACCACTTTTTCTCCACGTTCTTTGTCGCCGCGAATCCAAATGTGCGGCGAATTCATTTACGAAGCTTGATGTCAAAACGGACCCGAATTCCTCTTGCAAACCTTCTAGACTCACTCGCAACACTTCAGCGAGTTGTCTGTTCTTATACATTTACGTTCTTTGATTCTGTCAAAATCACAAAGAGCGGATTAGCGGTACCGTGATTGGCGCAATCTCTATTTCTCTCAATCGTGGTTTGAGCGGTTAGTCTGCGTTCAAACACGGAAACTCGAGTTTCTTATTATCGGCGATTTCTCTTTTGGTGTTGCCCTTTGCATTCACACACAGAAACTCTTTTGTACGCAATTGTTGTTGTCAGCTGTGAATCGCCAACTTGAATTACTCAGACGAACGAGACCACAAAGCGTTCGGGCGACTCGGTACCCGTCCCCTTTCCTCGTCGTTCTCTCCCCTACAAGCTTCGAGTTTCCGCAACAAAAGTTTTCGTGTCTGAACGTCGACTAATGAGTATCGTTCACTTGTGGTGGCTGTATTTGCAGCTCAGTATATCCAGTAAACTACATAAACGAAAGGCACAAGATCACGCCTTCCCGAAAGAAAGAAAAAAGTTATTTTCTAGCTGTTGAAATCTCGACGCCATCTTTGTTGTAAGAAGTAAACAACGAAGAGAACAAAAAACAACGCGTAATTGTTGAACGCATGAATAATCATTTTTACAATGCAAATTCTTCTATAAATCATGTCGTTGTGTTAAATTATTCTTTACCTTACGTGTGCACACGTTGTCACAAGCGAAAATGAAGAAAATTGCAGTAAAAAGCCACCACCAAATTATAAACAACGAACAAATGTAAACAAACGGCTAATGTCAAAGTCGCCCAACTTTTTTCCTAAATGCGATTATAACGGGCTACTAAGAAGAAGGCGTGATCTTGTATTTTTGGTTCATGAGTAAACAAACTTAGCAACTTTTTTCCACCAAATTAGGTCCCCATAAAGGACTAGTGTTGGAAGTAACGCTTTTTCGTCAAAAAGGGTGTTGTGCAGCAATTTTATGTGGTGAAAATTATTTTAGCATTGGAAAAATGGATAGAAAAATTGGACATCTAAGGTTTAGCTGAAATATAAATGTATTAAGAATAATTGTTTTTCTAATAAATACTTTTTTTATTTTACTGTGTCGAGGTCGTTGAACAAATATTTGTAATTTAGTATTTAAGTTAATTGTGAAATATATTGAATGCACAAATTACGTTATGGGAGCGATTTATTCATAGAATTGGAAATAAGGTTGATGATATACTTTAAATAAATTGTGAGTCTGCGAAAATATCTTTTCAGCATATGAATATACTTCTTAACATTTTCCCGAAATTTTATCACATTTGGCGTATACGACAAAATTTTATTAAACTCATAAATGGTTGACAGTAAACTAAAAAATAAGATAATTTAAGAATTTCGTGAACTAGTACATAGCGTTCTCCGACACTTTGGAGAAAATATGTAGTCGAGTTTCTGAGAAATGGCATTCCAAACTTCAATTGTGATTTCCCGAAACCTGCCGAAAGTAACATGCAACGATCTTTTATCTAGGCGACGATATAACATTTAGCTAAAACACGCATCTAAATAAATTATAAATGTCATTATTTTCACAGTTGAAGTATATGCCAGGCGAGTAACAGGTAAATACATACATATGTA
>NW_016198233.1:0-2738 GCF_001687245.7 Rhagoletis zephyria | reverse complement strand
TTTGTTGCACTTTTTTGTAGTTTTCTACAAATTATTAAACTTGGGTTTACATGGGTTTTGTTAGAGAAAGAACAGTATTTTAATTGAAAATTCTTAAAAATAAGTAAATAAACATAAGTGGCACTCAATATCACTTTGAAATGACGTGCTATAGATATGACCGATACTGTATGTAGGTATTTATGCATTCACTAATGTATTTATACCTTCATTTATATGTAGATTCTAGATAATTTAAAGTCGAGTATATGGCCAGCATTTTTAATATTTCCCTTACTTACATATTTGCCACGCTCAAGCTACCTAGCCTTAAAAAATTCTTGAATAGTACCTACCTATTTACCAGTATAAACGTGCCTATAAAGAAAAAGAATTAACTCNCACCTTCATTTATATGTAGATTTTAGATAATTTAAAGTCGAGTATATGGCCAGCATTTTTAATATTTCCCTTACTTACATATTTGCCACGCTCAAGCCTAGCCTTAAAAAATTCTTGAATAGTGCCTACCTATTTACCAGTATAAACGTGCCTATAAAGAAAAAGAATTAACTCTTTTTGTTCATCTTCATTCAACCAAAATCATTTCACAGACAATTGCAGTCAGCATTAGAGCCTCATTGATTAGTGGAACCGGTNCTTTTTGTTCATCTTCATTCAACCAAAATCATTTCACAGACAATTGCAGTCAGCATTAGAGCCTCATTGATTAGTGGAACCGGTTTTACAACACCGACTCAAGAAACAAGTATTCATAAAGGAATGGTTGCGTGTACATATGTACATACATAAATACAACTATACACACACACAAACAAATGTACAACGTACAAGCCCATAGATATAGATTCATATGCCGCCAGCAGACAGGCCTAAAAAACAAGTCTTCTTTCTTTCATTTTCGATATTCTTCTTCATACAAGTACGTATTGAGCTATCTTCAAATTGTTGCCAGCATACGAGTATGTACACATTTTTCCAAGCCGCACAGTTTTTGTTGTAAATAGGTACCTTTTCGGTTGCATTTTTTTTTTTACCTACATAGTTTGAATTTCTGCACTACGTTTTTTTTTTTCTTATCTGCCTTTTCAACTATCTTCGCGCAGTGCAAGCCCATGCTTCTTCCAAAGATTTGGACATACAAACATTCATGTAATCGCAGAAACACGAATACACCCACATATATGTACCTATACATATGCGCTCATACCCATACCCGATATGCATGCCTCAGTTGGTTGCACATTGAGCAACATTCTCGTAGGTTGACTGGCTCACTGGTTGGGTTGATGGCTGGTGGCTGGCTGTCCAATAACTCAGCACTCTGTGTGTGTTTATGCTTGGTGCACAAATGGTGCTATGTATGTACATACATATGTATGCCGGTTTGTATGTTAATCGTTAAATGACTGCAAGTATGTTAATCTTTTAATGGTTGTTTGTTTGTATTTGTGCATGTGAATGTACATACATAATTTTTATAGTATTTGTGGGTGTTTGTATTGTTGCAAAATATGCATTCTTCTGCCTGCGAGTTCGCATTCAAGGCGTTTGCAACAACTTTACTCACTTACAGGCGTACATATTTACATACAAACATACACTCTTCTTTGCTGCTTTGCCTTCCTTATTACATATGTAGTACTGCTGGAATTCTTGACTACTTTTCGCCATTTATTGTCTTTAACTGCATTTACATACGCTCATACATACATACATACATACATATACATACATATTATTATTAATGCATTCTATGCCACTCTTCAATTGTTTTGCGTGTCAGTGGCAACGCATATGGAATTTCAATATTTTTGCTTACAATTCCAAACATGTCATTCAACGTTTCCTTAGCACAATCGCGTATCTCTATAAGGGAAAACCAACAAATTATTAAAGCCACTTTAGCGCTGTCTAATGACCACTGATTCACCTAAGTATGTATGTACATGTATTTATATGTATAAATAAACACAAATGAAATTGGATATAAAAATGTTTAAGGGCCTCCACGACTCAGCACTTGTTCTAACAATTAAAGTTTGCTTTAAAGTTTACATATAAATACATCAAGCTCCTGAGGTTTTTCGAACTGGAAAAGCCTAACAAGCAGCCGAAAAACTGCATACTCGGAAATTTTAAAAGACCTTCAAAGTTTAGCCTATTAACAAAAAAAAAACCGTTTTTCATAGGTGGGAGCATCTACACAATATTTCTTTTTTATATGAAAGAAGGTACCCAACAACACCCTCAGCGAAAAAATTAGCAAAAATCAACGGTAATCTTTACGGGCTGGAAACTGGCATTCCATACTCAAAATTTGTCTAACAGCGAATTTCACGAAAGCAATTTATTTAAGTTTTTTTAATTTTTTATGGAAGTTGACAGAAAGTAAGAAATCATTTTCCATTTAAATTGCTGGTGAAACCGGCAGCAAGAAATTGATTTGAAAAATGGGAAAATTTCAAAGAAAATTTCTTTTATTTTTCAAAGTTTCTCTACGAAATTAAAAAAAAATTGATTATTGTGGTTTTTGCTGTTGAATTTCTTTATGAAAAAATAAGCAAAAATTTGGTTTGGAAAATATAATTAAATAAAATAGTCAAAACGTAAAGTATAGTTATTCCTGGCACTCACGGCGTATAAAAATGCTCACTGTATATAAAAATTTTCGATTTTCGTTTCAAGTCTTCTTAACTTTTTATAAATTTGGGTGTTAGGTATTACTGTTTTTAAGT
>NW_016198232.1:0-2738 GCF_001687245.7 Rhagoletis zephyria | reverse complement strand
CTGCTGCTGCTCTTAGAGAGGCAAACTCCACAGCTGTCAATAGTCTTGTTGCTAGTGACCATAAAACGATGAAAGTAGATGCAGTAGAACGGAGTCTCCCAGTGCACACTGCAAAGTGATTCACTCTTCATTCATCCAGGCATATTCTATTTGCTGCACTGAAATGTGTGACATTCAATCATTAGCTGCACTGAAAGGGAGAGAAAGAAAGAGTGCACATGTACACTCGCAATTGTCATGCAAGAACCCATTGGCGCCACATTGAGGCAGCACTACCTGGTCAGTGAGGCTTGACTAGCTGCTGCTGCTGCTGTTGCTGCTGGTTAATGTCTCCCCAGTGGCATCAACAGCAGCAGCAGCAGCAGCAGCAAAAGCACAGTCGCCTCCGGCAAGCGAGTGGATTGGGCCAGTAGTGGTCTGTCTGTGCGTCTGTGTCTGTGAGTGTGTGATCGTAATCGCCTGAGAGTGCCAGTCAGATAAGTCAGCAGAAGCAGCAGCAGCTGCAGACAGCAGCAGTGCCCCACCCGGCTATTGCTGACAATGCAGTGCCCACCCTGAGCGGCGATGCCCGTCATCTGCCCCAGCCGCGCTGCTGCACAAGCTTCGAATAAAAGGCAGCTTGCCTGTCTCCGATTGCCGGCACTTTTACTCTACGTGACTGCTCACTACCTTCCTTCCCTGTCCACGCTGTCTTCGCTCATACCATTCTCCCATTCACTCACTCGCTCACTGACACTGACAGAGACCACTTGCCGGCTCGCCTTGCATTCCCTCATCACCAGCACTCTCTGAGACTTTAGTCTTAATTTGACCATCTTCTTCTTCCTTTCCATCCATCTACCACCACCCACTTCAGCCACCTGAAAATGACCGACCAGGCTACCCTCGACAAGCTGAACGCCGGCTTCAAGCGCCTGCAGGACTCCAAGGAGTGCCACTCGCTGCTGAAGAAGTACCTGACGCAGGATGTCTTTGACAAGCTGAAGTCTCGCAAGACCGCCATGGGCGCCACCCTGCTCGATGTCATCCAGTCAGGTGAGTGCATTGGGGTGTTTAATAATCGGATTCACAGTGATCTTAGACCTCAGTTTGTTTGCCGGTGACTAATAGACAAACGCCGGTCAAACTGGTAATTTGAGATTTAAGCGCCAACTGAGCCGATTCATGCACTTTCAGAGTCTGCGTACAACAGAAATTGTTTAACGGTTACTAATGTCATTCTTTTTTGGTATTTTTATTTTCACCAGGTGTTGAGAACCTCGACTCCGGCTGCGGTGTGTACGCTCCGGACGCCGAGTCGTACAAGACCTTCGGCGAGCTGTTTGATCCGATCATCGAGGACTACCACGGTGGCTTCAAGCCCACTGACAAGCATCCGCCGTGCGACTTTGGCGACATCAACCAGTTCGTCAACGTTGACCCGGAGAACAAGTACGTCATCTCCACTCGAGTTCGATGCGGTCGCTCTCTGCAGGGCTACCCATTCAACCCCTGCCTCACTGAAGCTGTAAGTCATTGCCTAGTTTTGTTGGGGACCAGAGTGTGTTCTAATGCAATACATCATTTTACTTGAAATCTACAGCAATACAAGGAGATGCAGGACAAGGTGAAGGCCCAACTGGCCACCTTCGAGGGCGAGCTCAAGGGCTCCTACTTCCCGCTGACTGGCATGGACAAGAAGACCCAGCAGCAGCTCATTGACGACCACTTCCTCTTCAAGGAAGGTGACCGTTTCCTGCAGGCCGCCAACGCCTGCCGATACTGGCCAACTGGTCGTGGCATCTACCACAACGATGCCAAGACCTTCCTCATGTGGGTCAACGAGGAGGGTAGGTTTTTCAATCTGCAAAAATGTTTATATGGTATTAAATCACCCCTTTTCAATCCCCCTTTTCAGATCACCTCCGCATCATTTCCATGCAGAAGGGCGGCGACCTAAAGCAGATCTTCGGTCGTCTCGTCAAGGCCGTCAAGCACATTGAGCAGAAGATTCCTTTCTCGCACGACGACCGCCTGGGCTTCCTCACCTTCTGCCCGACCAACCTGGGCACTACGATCCGTGCCTCGGTGCACATCAAGCTGCCCAAGTTGGCTGCCGACCGCAAGAAGCTGGAGGAGGTGGCCGGCAAGTACAACCTGCAGGTCCGTGGCACTGCCGGTGAGCACACCGAGTCGGTGGGTGGTGTCTACGACATCTCCAACAAGCGCCGCATGGGTCTGACTGAGTACCAGGCCGTGAAGGAGATGCAGGACGGCATTCTGGAGCTCATCAAGATTGAGAAGTCTATGTAAACATGCAAATGTGCAGCTGCTGCCGACCACCACTTCTTACCAGGCCAGCAAAATACTGCTCTATCTCTCTCAAAATTGCTGCTCCTACTTTTATTTCCACTTTTAATTATAAAAAAACACATTCAGTTTCAATTACTCGCAGCTATGTCACTTTCTCTGTCACTGTGTAGTCAAGCTCATTACTTCTTGGAATTACAAATTCGGCAACTCCTCTACCCCTAAGTCTACTTGAAACTCCTAATTTCTTTGCTGATAATTCTTATTAGAATTGTCATCAGGCAGTCTTTATTTTTGTGCTTCTTTCTTCTCTTCACCATCATAAAAAGCGTCACCAGAAAAGTGGTGATTATCTTTGAACTCTGAAAAAGTATAAATAAAAGCAGTTTTTGAGTTGTGAGTTTGTGACTTCCGCGTACGTTTTCCTCTCTTTTCTCTTTTCCCTTTTG
>NW_016198231.1:0-2738 GCF_001687245.7 Rhagoletis zephyria | reverse complement strand
GTACATACATACATACATACATAAATCGTAAGCATAAAAGCGCCCCAAACTGGAGTGAGCTTGAGCGCTGATATATATAGGTATGACCGTTATTAAGCTATATGCATATGTAACAGGAAATACTTTGCCAATTACTACACTACTTTCTATTCTATTTTTATTTTTTTTTTTTCGTATACTTAGGAAAAAACGGAGACCTATTTTTTATGCATTTTCTGTGTAGAAGCATCGCTCAAGATCCTTGCCTTAGGGCTTGTTCTGCATAAACACTCCTACCTCAGGAATATTTGGAACATCATGGATTTTATCGTCGTAGTAACGGGGTAAATATTTTGTTTCATTTTTCGTGAATTTACACACACGCTCCTTTGCTGTAGTTGTTGTCTTTCAACATGTGTGTGTAAAGCCGTTGGCGGTGGGTTTTTGAAATGGATCTTAAATGATCTTAACATGTTATATAAAAAATACATTCATCTGTACATAAACTAAGATTATCAAGTGCACTTCACAGTATTAAACCGTAATCCACGTTTGTTTATTTAATATACATATATTTTTATGGCTTTCATTTTCATTCGACACAAAATTTTCTTTTGTTCACTGTTTTTTATTTTTTGTGCACTGTACCTTTAACTAAGCCACAAGCACGCATCTGTTTATGTTCGATACACTTAAACCAAGAGTGATGCCCATTTCCTTAAACAGTACTTAACATCTGTGAAGTAAATATATTTTTTTTATAACGAATTTTTAAGAAAAAACATGCAAAATAAAAATACTACTTAGGTTTAGGTGCTATAGCTATTTTTTTAGCGCATAAATATTATAAAATTACTATCCACTGCGTCCAGCCAACATGAAATGAATGCAGAAGAGAAAATTTATCCTACCTCTCTTCTCCAGATATAATACGATTTACTTGCTTATCCATCAAGTTCACAGATATCATAAATACTTAGTTAGTCCTCAAGACTCGAGCTGAACAACTACAATTTATCTTTAGTTTGACTTTGTAAGTATATTCTCTCATAATGATTTCAGCTTTAAACCAAAGAAGTGTTTGAAACGTTTTTTTCTGAATTTTCATTACTAAGTTGTCCGCTAGAAAAAGAAGGCTAAAGGACAATACCAAAACAACTCGTTACATATATCTTATCGCTAATGCACAGGGCTCTCTTTGTGATGACCCCAAAAAAATATTCCTTAAACATTACATAAAGCTTTATGGCCATATTCATAAAAAATGAAATAGGTTTAAAGAGCTTTATAAAGTGACATTCTTTATTTCTTTTTTTGAATTTAGGTCTTAAATTTTATGAATTTTTAGAAAAAAAAATGGTGTCTGCAATACCTTTATAGCACTCCTTAGGTTAGGTTGGGTTAGGTTATCCTAGCTGCCCTTATACAGTAAAGGAAAAGGGCACACTTAGGCATCCACGGGCCCATTGTGATGCCATATTAGAGACTCCTAGCGTCCTACATCTTACCTCAGAAATGGAACCAATTTGCTGCTCTGATGAAGCGCACAAAATCGTAGATACTGGCCGGGTCCAGTTCAGCCAGACACTCAAAAGACGAGCCATTGCCGAAGTGGGATAGTAACGCTCTCGATTTCCTCCTCATCGCGGCAGCTACGACAGTAATCGTTTGACTGCAGCGTGGGTTCCCATAAGGCAGTGTCCGATGAGAACTCCAATAACATGTCGGAGCATTGGTCGCTCCAAACGGAAGGGAGGGCGAGACCTACGCTTATCTAACCTAGGCCAGACTTTTTTTGGAGCTGTGTAGGATACTTTTAGGCACTAAGTATTGTTAGTCGCCTTAACGTCACGGTTTGCAAAAGGTCTAACGTTTTTCGACTCCACACAATGATCAAGAAGTGAGCAGGGCGTGCTGCTGTCGATGGTACAATTGAAGTCAGTCGCTGCAGGAACGAGTGAAAGAGCATAGAGTAGGTCATCTGCCATTGCCCTGGCTTGTTTTAAATACGATTAAAATACGAGTATTCACAGGCTTTTCCGCTGTGTACGGGAAAATAAGTGGGTCCCTTACATGGGAAAGTTTATCTGGCACACATCAGGTCACGTTAGTAGTATCGTAATGAACTTCCTAGCTGAAGTTTGGCTCAGAACATTCCTTCTACATTGCCAGTCGTCAACGTAATTTATCCTAACCAATGGGGAATTCCTACGGCGAAGTATTATTCGTAGAATAAAATAAACTTTGTCGCCTTGAAAAGGTAATTGGAAAAGATGAAGACTCAGAATAAAGTTACTTAAACCAGATAAAAATTAACGAACCTATTTTGGCTTCAATCTTGAAAACCTCTAATTAAAAATGAAAAATCAAAAAAATTACTTGGTAGCTTTTAAGTTTTTGATCTTGGACCTACGAATATATATTCTATATTTCTAGGAAACAACTCTGAAGCTTCAGAAAAGCATGCACTAAAATCTAAGCCCTGTTAAAGTGTATTTTATTCCGAAAGTGTATCGAACATAAATCCATAAACCGGAGTCATTATTTTATTTAAATATATACATACACATCATTCGCAAATAATTCCTAACAAAGTTGCATACCATTTTCAGCAAACACATTCTCTTTAATGTCACTCTATTGTATATACGTATTTACTTCTCTTCCGCTTTCTTTTAAAATTTTAAACATATATTTATTAACTATAAATATAAACTGCTTTTACGAATATTCGATTATGTTCTGCCAAATTAACATTC
>NW_016198230.1:0-2738 GCF_001687245.7 Rhagoletis zephyria | reverse complement strand
ATATCAAAATTGTATGCATATCTGCCCGCCAAAAAAGAGGCCCAGGTGGGAATTAGTTATTTTCCATGAGGTACCATCGTACGCAGAGATAAATAGTGCATACGAACTAAGTTATCCGTATGCGTTAATATCATGAAGCAGACATTCGCACAAAGCAAATTGAAACACAAAAACTTGATTTTGAATATTTTTTTTTCGAATTTTTATTGGTAATCAAACAACCGTCAAAGTTAACTCCAAATGTTCAATGTGNCAAGTTAAATGGGGCCAATTTGAACTTAATATAAGTCTTCTCAATCAAAAGATGAGTTTTTGTTTACATAAAAATCATTAATAAAAAGAGACTGTTTTAATTTTCCGAGTTAATGCCATAAAAAAACTGGTTTTTCACAGCAGCCAATTTTTACAAAGTTTTCACTTAACCCTTTTGTGCACACAACTTTTTTTAAAACGCTCACAGAACTACGCTAGTGATCTTGGGAGTTATAGACTGGATATTTAAATTTCCGTTACAACTAGAGAAAACAATATATAAAAATCTAAAATGGGACACCAAGTTAAATTTGAATGCTTCTTTTGGGCGACAAAAAATGCTACTACGTATAAAACTAACACAATCGTCGTCGTGTTTTTATACCACATTTTTTGTACGTCGGCATATGCCCTGTTTAAGCCACTTATTTTATCGTCTTATGCCGATGTGTCCGCGAAAGGGTTAAACTCGCTACGTATATCTAAGACGTTTGTGTATCGATCAATTTGAAATTTTTACTCAATAAACTACAAACTGTTACAAAGAATTTAAGTTTAACGACAGCTCTTAATACTTATTAAAACAAAATGGCGGATTTTTGAGCTTTTTTTTTAAATTAAGTAGGTGTTTTATTTTTCAAATTAACAATTTTTGTTTCAAATCTAATTAATTTTTTCATGCAGCTCTATGTATAGACAAACGCCTAAAAAAGTTGTTTGGAAAGTTAATGGAAAATCAAGTATTCAAAAATGAAATTAAAAACCCACAAATTTCGATTGAACGTCAGAATAAATATGCAGTGCTTAGTGTGTATAGAGCAATTAATTTACCATTTAATGGAATAAAATGGCAGCACATTAAAAGCTAAATACATTTTGCCTTCCAATTAATTTTTTGCTCTTATACTTTTAGTAATCAAAATCAAAAGAAATATGCAAATATTTAAAATTTGTATATTAAAATACTCCACAAAATGCAGCGAAGGAAAGGCGAAAAAAAATATTTGCATTGATACGCAAACAGAATTAGCAAGATCACTAAATAAATTATTTTAAATTTCGTAAAATAATTAAATGTGATTCTGACCATAAAATTATTTTAAATTTCGTAAAATAATTAAATGTGATTCTGACCATAAAATGGGTTGTAATAAAAACCATCTGTCTTTCGAAGAAGCCATACAAATATTTATACCTTTACGGATAAGCACATTTAGTTACATTTAAATATTGCACAGCAACTTGTGAATCCGTCTTATCATGCTTGCATAATCAGCTTTATTGCTGGAATGCAATTTCCAAAGAAATTCCAATACAATCAGTTTTCAAGTACACAGCTAAAGTGTTGAGAAAGGTTTGAAAACAACGTTTCTTCTGATAGGCGAAAGTATTTAAATGTACATATGTATATAAGCCCCGCTTCAGATGGACATTCACATTTTTATTAGTCAAGAACTCAAGCTGATATACATAAAAAAAATGGATTTGTAGGGCAACGTAGGTTCGAAAGACTGATATAGAGATCTTTTGTATAATTCACTTGTCATTTTCATCAAATAAATAGTCTGATTCGCAAGTTTAGCTAAACAAACTTACGTCACACATTTCGGTTCAATTTGGGTCCGGTAAATTCTTCGTAATGCCCGTTTTTGCTGCTCCTATGCAGTGTTGCCATTTTAGATCTTTTCCAGCTTCGAATTTGTCCGATAACTGCGTGGAGGATACTTAACTATTGGTTTTCATGCGACGGGGCAAAATATCAAACCGAACCGTCACTGTTGCAGCTGTTCACAGAACAATGAGGTGGCTTCAGGTGGTTCTCTTACGCTGCCTAGATTTTTAGCTACGAAAAATATTTACTTCCGTATGTACAAAATAAGTTCTTCCTTTTATCTTAAACATTGGCTGCTATGAAGTTATAATAGCGACCAAAATTATTTAACTTTTAATTTAGCTTTTTAAGCTTTTTTTTCTTGAAAAGTTCTGGCAACACTGATGGCGAACACAAAAATTAAGAAGAAAAAAATTTGTCAATAAAACATGGTATGCGAAGACTTTTGGGAAAGCTTATTACGAATCTGAAGTCAGATTTCAAAAATTCAAAATGGTCGATCGAATATGGCGGACAAAGAAATGAAGAAATCACTAAACTTTATTAAACCAGGCTATTTGGGGGTTTTAGGATCGCTGACTAGGAATCTCGAATCTAAATTTTGAAATTGCAATTGGTTGGGAAAGATTATTAAAAGAAATTGAGTGTAAAGATGGTAGTGTCAGATAATTGGTTTTTGTTAGTTAATAAAATTTTACTTTATAATCTTTCACGCATGAAAAAGCAGAAAACAAAAAGTGGTTTGAATGGTCGAATAAAATAATGAATAAAAAAAATAATATTAACAATAAAGATTGAGCAGAAGGATTGAAAGTGTTAGTAAAGTTCGTTGTTGTTGTTGTAGCGGCACTACTAAGCCCCGCCTGTTTCGGGT
>NW_016198229.1:0-2738 GCF_001687245.7 Rhagoletis zephyria | reverse complement strand
AAATTATGTTTTGTCCCGTATTCGGCTCCCATAAATATGGTCACCGTATGTATATCGCAAGAAATAGTTGTGATAGAGTACTGGAACTTGGTATCAAGATATGTATGAGTGAAATNGCTGCTCATTTGCTTTTCGTTTTAAAAAATGGTCGAACATACTTACTTTGTATGAAAAAGATACGTAAGTTTTTGTAGAAAAAATTAGCAAAATTATGTTTTGTCCCGTATTCGGCTCCCATAAATATGGTCACCGTATGTATATCGCAAGAAATAGTTGTGATAGAGTACTGGAACTTGGTATCAAGATATGTATGAGTGAAATTCTCTCAAGTGGGCCATCCAAAATTGGATGGTCAAGATTTTTTCGCACAAATCACTTTATTTGGTTTACTACCATAAAAAAAATATAATTTTAGCAATTTTGCAAGATTCGAATTTTTACAAGAGTTATTGTTATTAACTTTTTTTTGATGAATTCAGTAATTATTTATTATCCACTGATTCATAGCATGTACCTTGCTGATTTTTTCCACGACAATAGTTAATTAGACACGCTTTAGCCTTATTGTTTCAATTTTTCGAATAATCATTATTTTGTTTAAATTTTTTAAATTTCATAAAAAAATTTTATAAACAAATGGAAATATTTATTACTTATCGATCAGATTTTTTAATCGTTTACATTGAATATCAATCTTTATTCTATAGTACATTAAGAAAATACGGAAACTTGCACGGAGTCCCTAGATATTAATTTTTTTTCGCTCCTGCCACGGGTGCTTTTGCTTTCATATCGCATGCCGCGCGGACTCGCAGCGAGCGTGGTGCAACGCGAAAACGCAAAAAAAATAAAATTTATTTATAAACATAAGCATAGATTATTTAGTACAATATTTTTAAAGTTGTATACATAAATATGTACGAACACTAAGGGAAAAAATTATTAAAATCAAATAGAAACGTAATTGGTCTTACTATAAACATCAACGAAAGCACTGTATATTGGTAAATATTCAATTCAATTACGCGCATATTAAAATGACCGCGTTCGTTCTGAAAAAGCGTCCGTGAAGTGAATAATCAAGATAAAAACTAAAAAAAAATATTTAACTTGCATGTTGCCTGCAGTGGAATTTGAACCCAGACCATCTCTGGATATCAACAAATTGTGGCATGCATCTTTGCGCACTCAGCTACACCCAGGCATATAAATTTGCTTTCAAATGTTGAATATCCATCAACACCACAGCACGCAAATTGTACGGATAAACATGTACTATGTATAAATTTTGTATGAAAATATTATTTTTAAATTCGAACATTTTTAAACGATAATCAAATATAAAGTATTCATTTTTACTATGCATTATTTCCCTCAGTGTCTAAACATGCTTATTTACATATGTACGTATGTATGTATTTATGCATGTATTTTGTCTTTACAGAGAAAAACAACTAAGCACTTTCTAACACCCCTAAAATAGATGTGTATAAAGTTAGCGAAACAACTTCAAGCAAAAATGTCGCATATACCCATGAATTTGCCGTTTTTTTGCCGTTAATTAGTTGTGGAAAAAATAATTTTGTCGCTCTGGTATTTTTTTAGATATAAGGTGTTTTGCTAACTTTATATAAAATTAGCGAAGCACCCCTCCAAACTCAAAGACAAACGGCCAGGCTTTATGTCAAAATTTGCCGTTTTTTTGCCGTTCTAAGATGAGCTAGTTTACTTTTGAAATAACATTTTTTTTAAATAAAAAAAAAAAATTTTGCATTATTTTTTTTCAATGTTCAATAATTTTTAGAAGAAAAGGATAATAATATAATAGAAAAGCAAACCCGGTTTCTTTATGTACCACTTTGAAATTTAAACAAACAATAATCACCGTGGTTAAAATTCAAAAAATTAAGAAGCTTTCTTATCACAATCAAACGAGAAAATCAAAAACGGTTTTAATGCACAAATCAATTCAAACGGCAAATTATGCAACAAAAAAATTAATTATTTTTAACCAATTTTTAAACCGCTTTCCAAGTGCCTATTTTTTTCTAATAAGGCTGTTTAAACAAAAAAAAAATTAAACGACAAAATCAAAAACAGTTTTAGTGCACAAAACAAGTCAAACGGCAAATTAATTGTTTTTATTATTTTTAACCAATTTTTAAACCGCTTTCCAAGCCCCTTTTTTTTAAATAAGGCTGTTTAAACGAAAACAAATTTAACGACAAAATCAAAAACATTTTTAGTGCAAATTATGCAACAAAAAATTAATTGTTTTTATTATTTTTATCCAATGTTTAAACCGCTTTCCAAGTCCCTATTTTTTTTTAAAAAAGGCTGTTAAAAAAAAAAAAAAAAACAATTAAACGACAAAATCAAAAACAGTTTTAATGCACAAAACAACTGGCAGCAAACATTTAAAAATTTTTTTTTTTATTGTTTTTTTTTTGTAATTATAGTTGGTGCTACCTTTTGAATTAAAATTTTGTCTAAAAAATTGGATTCACTTGGAAATTGATAGCTCTGTTCTCTTTCATCTTAACAAAGGGCTGTTACGGGATTTTTGGTTCGAATCCCACTGGCAGCAAACCTTTTTTTATTTTTTTTATTTGTTTTTTTTTTTGTAATTATAGTTGTTGCTACCTTTTTAATTAAAATTTTCTCTAAAAAATAAGATTCACTTGTTCTCTCCATATGGATAATATACGACGGGGTAAAGGACAAGGGGCGCCAAATAA
>NW_016198228.1:0-2738 GCF_001687245.7 Rhagoletis zephyria | reverse complement strand
GGAACTCGTGGCGCGCTAAGCCAAATCAAACCACTCCAAACCAAACCAACCCAGCAAGCAGACATGCAACCCTCTACGATGCCCACATGCACGCCCATTACATACAGTTGGTCCATTTGAAAGATTTTTTCCGGTCTGCATGGCTTTCGGTTTTGCATGGCAGCATCTCAATGACAATTTCGTGCGAGATATCACAAAAAAATATTTCGAAAGATTGGATTTTTTTGGGGATGGAAGGGCGCTTCATGTTGAGCGCGCGGGCGAGCTATGACGGCCGGGTGTTGGCTATGTTGGCTGGTTGTTGCTTGCCACACTTTGATTTCTTTGAATTGGTGCATATGTTAGCCAGAGCGTGCTCTTAGTGAAATAAATTAATTGTATGCAGTCGTGTATGTGTTTTTGTATTGTATTTATGTGGGTCTAAAGTGAACACGTGTGCAGCAATAAAGGCGTAAATCCGCTTTTGATTGCAATTAATTCAAGGCAGGAAAACATTTAGGGAGGCAAGCAAAAATAACGCGCAGAATAAAACAAAACTCAAATCAAAATGGCTGCCTTAAAGAGCGATGTGATGCAGGAGAATGAACGCACTTAAGTCGATAAATAGATAAAATTTTTAGCCCGAATAGCTGAAACCTAACTAGATTTCCTCTTCGAAGACAGCTGAGTAGGTTTTTTTAATCAATGCCGCTGAAACTGTCTAGAAATGGTCGACCACCTTCAGCATAACAGGCTAGCCAGATTCCTCTCCCATTTGACATTCGGTCTGTCATTGATCAAGTTGAAGTAGTTGTTCGTTTCCAGAAGTCTAAAACTTTCAAGGCAGCCAGAGGCGACAGCTCAGGCCATTGTTATAAACCGATCTCATTTGCAGCTCAAAACTCAGTCCAACGCTAAACAGTTTGAGACCCACTGCTATTGTAAGAACAGCAACATTCGGTTATATACCCTGCTGTTCGAAATCCTTACTAATATTATAAATGCGAAAGTGAGTTTGTTTGTTTGTCACACTTTCACGCTTTAACTGCTCAATCGATCATCGTGAAATTTTTCCAGTGTGCATTAGACCCAACTTAAAATATAGGACAGCTTTTATCTCGATTAGACAAGGAGGCGTGGCACCTCCCATACAGGCGGAATTTTTTCATACTGCATATCTCAGGAAGTATTTTTGGTTAGGATTGTTAAGAAGCCTTCGTTTGGAACATTTGAGGTTTTCTACAAGGGTTTTCACATGTTTAAAATTAAATCAACTAATTTAAAAGAATTATTTGAAATTTGGTTATCAACGACATGGTTTTGAAGTTTTTTTTCTAAACTGAACGTAAGAGGGTTGCCACCTACTACTATTACTGGTATTACTAGTCTGGGCACCACGTCACTGCAGGATCGTGGGTAATGAGGCCGCCGACGAATTGGCAAGGGAAGGCTCATGTCTATACTTGTGGAGCCGGAAACCTATTGTGGACTAAGGTGGTCCTCCTCGAAGCTTAAAATAGAATCGTGGGTAAACTCGGAACGCAGTAAGTACTGCGGAGAGGGAGGTGACCTTAGAAATGCCAGACTTTTTGGTTATCCTTTCGCTAGGAAAGATATATGTNGCCCTTAAGGTTAGGAATTCGTCTACCAAGAAACTTTTAGCATTTATAAGGGAGGCTAATGACATCTTGGGCCGTTAGGGTTAGGAACCATCTAGATCGCGGTTTCCCTTTTTTTACATCCAAAACATTAACATTACATTACATACTCGCACAAGTTTGACTAAGTATATAAAGTGGTGTACATATACCAAATCACGCCATAGCTTCTTTTGCCTATGGCATTTACTAACCGAGGAGTGCGAAATTACACATGGGTTCCTAATAGACTACGCCCAGTCAGGATACCTGAAAGTTAGCGTTTAGTCAGCTGCAGAAGCTTCTTTGAACACAAACGGTCAGGGTTTTCGCCCAGCGCGCGCCGAAGTGACTATAAACTCATCTGTCCAGGGGCAGTCCACAAGTTGTCACTTGAATTCCTTTGCTCTCCCTGTTCCATGAGCTGACCAAACCCCTGATTGTAGCTTGGCTGTTATCCTTCTGATCGGTATTACACTGATGTGTAGGCACTCGACTGCCTCCTTTAAAACGTCCACCTCTTCCTGGAATAGGCTGTAGAAAACCGGCAACCTCAACATGGCATTTGCCTTTGTTAAATGTATGCATTTAAAAAAGTATCCGATCGGAACTAGTCTCATCTCGTCCCTAAGTAACTGTTGTCTTTTTTACCTACTTCTCAATATTTGGCTTTTCATACAAAGATTTTCTTCTAAAGATAAATGCCACGTCGGAGCATAATTTATTCCTCTTTTCTCATCACCCAGTTCTTGAGCACTACTCTCAAGTATCCCAAGATGGCACAACTCGAATCCAGATAACATCTGAGAGCTCCATAAAATGCTAATACACTTTTTAAATATATTTTTATCAATCCTATATATCCTATCTATCTACCTATCTTTCTATCTTTCCTATCCTATCTATCTACCTATCTATCTTTCCTATCCTATTCTATCTACCTATCTATCTATCTATCTATCCTATCTATCCTATCTATTTCTATCGTCCCTAATTAACTAAGCAGAACTCGATTTTGGTATTTTGTATCTCGAGCTTATACGAGTAGATGCCCAGATAACCTCTGAGAGCTCCATAATAAGCTAGTACACATTTTAAATATATTTTTATCAATTTTAGAAT
>NW_016198226.1:224-2746 GCF_001687245.7 Rhagoletis zephyria | reverse complement strand
TTGAAAAATTTGTTGGTAAAATTTTCGTGCTTACTTCCTACGGCCGGCAATTCAAGCTGTTCGCACTTCCGTGTTTCGGCTTCTCTCTTGTTATTACAGAAAATACGTCTCTCTCTAGTTTAATGGTAGAGCTTAGGTCGTTTCGAACCTGGTCCAAGCAAAATAAAATAAAAAAATACAAAAAAAAAGGTTTCTTCTAAACAGCGGTCGTCCCTGGGTAAGCAATAGCAAACCTCCGAATGTGTTTTAACCTTGGATTTTATAAGCCGCAAAAAACTAAGAACTTTTCTTATTATTTTTCATCAAGACTAGAAGAAAAAAAACAATTTGCTTATTCAAGTGCAGCGTCGCATATATTTATATGCATGCAGATATGCATTTACTATCGAGTTCAAAAACCCAAAGCCAATATACGAAGCAACGAGAAACATAGTAAATATGATAACATTTGAATTCTATTTTAAGCAAATGAGCAATCATTAGCCCCGATGACTAACGCCAATAAATTGCAAAATTATACATTTTGTCTTTTGCAAATACATACATATGTATGTATGTATATACTCAGGGCAGCCAAGAGAAAATCTGCAGCCGGTACTAAATATGTACTATTTATGTGCGAACTCAGGTCCTACGGAGTGGTAGTATGCACCTATAATAACTTAACCACAGTGGTCCAAAACTGGAGTTTACTGTTCATAATTCACTGGAGCCTTCATTTTTAAAACAATTTGATACTTTTTTTTTTTTAATTGAAGCGTATAAAATTAGAAAATACTAATTGAGCCTGATTTTTGAATTCTTGCTTGTTTATGTGTACAAATGTGTTTAGTCCAAAGAGCAGAAAATGTTACAATTTTGAAGAAAATCGATTATCCGGTTACAGTTAATAAATGTTACGTAATAAAAACTAGCTGAAGACAATTGACAAACGATTTACTTCAAAACGAAATAAAAAAAATTCACAAAAAAATTCTAAATTATATTATACTAGATCGCTCTCACCCGCTACGCTGAGTGTATGTAATTTCTACGTGCTAAATTGAGTAAAATTTATTTAAAGAAAACTCAATTCAAATACAGTAGGCTTAAAATTTGTTTAACCATCTTCAAAATGTTTTCAAACTTGTCATACTTTTTCAATTAACTTATCCCCTGAACTCAATTTGAGATTTTAAACATATGGAAACCCCTTTCCATGTAGTTTTGAAATGAAGCCTTTTAAAAACCATTTCGATTGACACCCATATTGTAATAATTCATTTAAATTATTGAATAGTTTGAACTTAACCTTTTGAACAGTTGGCAACCTTTTTAAACCTATTTCGTCTGGCACTCATATTGTGATACATATTCAAAACCATTTCGATTCATACCAATCTTCTATACTAATATATATTTTGAAAGCCGTTTTTTATGTATTCGCAAAGCTCGAGAACGGCCGAATCGATTTTTTTGAAATTTCGGACACCTGCTTCAGACGTCCCAAAGATAGTAAATAGACTAAACAAAATTTCGATATATAAAGGGGGCGTGGCGCCTCACATATAAACCGATTTTTGCATACTGCATATCTCTGGAAGTGTTCATGGTAGAATACTGGAACTTGGTATATAAATATATAAAATCAAACGCATATTTACTCATAGTAAAAATTGGGGTTATTGGAAAAGGAAGCATACGTACTGAATTTTTCATACTGAATATCTCTGCAAGTGTTCATGGTAGAATACTGGAACTTGGTATATAAATATATAAAATCAAACGCATATTTACTCATAGTAAAAATTGGGGTTATTGGAAAAGGAAGCATACGTACTGAATTTTTCATACTGAATATCTCTGCAAGTGTTCATGGTAGAGTACTGGAACTTGGTATGGAGATACATATGTGATATCAATCGCATACTCTTGGAAAAAATTGGAGCTATTGGGAAAAGGGGCGTGTCACCTCCCATGCAAGCCGAATTTTTCGTACTGCATATTTCGGAAAGTGTTCATGGTACAGAGCCGGAACTGAGTACAGCGATATATGAAATCAATCTTATACTCATGGACAGGGAACGGATTTTATGGAAATTGCCTTTTTTTCTGCTAAAGAGATAGACTATATTCGATTAAGAATGTCCACGATTTAGCTTTCCCTGATTCCATATATACACATTTGATGTTACCTTTTTTTGCCTTTTTTAAGATATTTGCCTTTTTTTTGCCTTTTTGAAGATATTTGCCTTTTTTTGCCTTTTCTACCTCTAAAAAAGTGATTATAGCATTTACAATTTTTGTTTTTTTAAGATTAAAGAATATACACATTGCCCATGCGGCTTATATAAGCGCAGAGACCTCTTGCCAAATTGGTGTTGGAAAAATTCAAAGCCGTTTTCTCAGCTAACGAAGGCTTGGAGACAATAAGGGGTGTGGATAAAATTGTAAAGGGCGAGGAAAACGCCCTTATTCCTGATAATATGAACGTTTCAAACGTTCCATATTTAAATTGGGCGCCGCTTGTATCAACTTACGTC
>NW_016198226.1:0-214 GCF_001687245.7 Rhagoletis zephyria | reverse complement strand
AATGAAAATGCTGCAAGAAAACTTCAAAATGCATCTTGTGGTTCAATGTTACTACAACTATACAGATTAAAGTTTTATGAGTTAGAAACTAGAAAAGATAAAATAGTCAAAGATTCTAAGTACAAATTTTTTATATAATGAAACTAGTTCATAGTACAAATTTTCCATATAATGAAACTAGTTCATAATTTTTCTCTTTTTACTTGTAATATAA
>NW_016198225.1:2599-2739 GCF_001687245.7 Rhagoletis zephyria | reverse complement strand
CATTAGCCATGGGTTGATGTCAGAAAACGTCTATACATACGCGTTGAATACATACATACCCTGCAGGGAAACCGCGGACTGGTGCATAAAATTTCTAGTTCCGTACAAGATCTTTATCGCCAAAAACGAACCAGTCCGAT
>NW_016198225.1:2282-2475 GCF_001687245.7 Rhagoletis zephyria | reverse complement strand
ATGTGTATAAGAGACAGGATATGTGTTTGGCGGCTTTTTCGTTCAAATGCACTTTCATTCCGCACTTCGCAGATGCTATTTCATAGTTTGGTAATACAAAACAAAACTTTGTATTGACATACTAGCATCTTAGGGCCAACTGGAATGTAACAAATAACAGCGAGCACCTCTACAAAGTCAGCTACAGCCAAAG
>NW_016198225.1:0-2117 GCF_001687245.7 Rhagoletis zephyria | reverse complement strand
ACTGATTTCGCACCAGTCATTAGCCATGGGTTAATGTCAGAAAACGTCTATACATACGCGTTGAAATACATACACACGTATACATGTATGTTTTTTTTCAATTCCAGATATGTTTAAACTTTAAAGTATAAAATATATCAACCCTGGGAAAAAAGTATTAGTACTGAATGGTAAAAACGTGTGCATTCATTTTAAATATACAATCATGTGTGTGTGCGAATGCTTCTGTTACATTCACATTCCATACTGAATGTCAATCTACCATTCAAAAACACAACACAGTTTATTTGTTTTCAAGCATTTTAAGCCACTCAGGAATGAGGCTTTTTTTATACAAACAAACAATCAAAATTTTGAAAAGAATGTCGAGTGAATGCAGATCCTATTGATTCAATCATTTTACAGCTCTGATGTATAGCCATTTCAACGTTAGAAGTTAATACAAAATCTATAGAAAGATTGACATTCTTAGCTGATTTGTTATCGATTTAGGTATCTACTAGATTCTTCTAGACCTTATTCCGTTTCTAATACATCATCGGAAATTGTTCAGTAGTTAAATCATAAATTTCTTCGCCTCCTTACTCGTTGTAAGTGTCAGTGTAATTCTGTCTGTTAGTGCGATTGTAGTTGTGTTGTTGACGGCTGTCTCTCCTAGGCATGCTCGGTATTGACTTAATCTGCGCAGCGGGTAGAGAAGTGAAGATATTGTCACTTATTGCGGTGTTGTCTTTGTTTGATGTCTGAAGGGCTGCGTGCTTGCCAAGGCACATTGCGTTTTGCTTAAGTCAAAATTAAATTTGACAGCTGAGCACAAAGTGACACATGTCCTCACATCGACGTCTGGGGAGCCGACAGCCGCAAACTTACTACAATTCCAAAGCAAATATTCTGCAGACGTAGGCGGTGAGGCTCGAGGCTTGATGTGTTATTTGAATTTCGCATGCATTGCCAAATATTCATTCTTCTTTTTCGGCACATGACAACTTATTTGCAGCATTTGCGAGACTTGGGAAGCATTTCACTTGAGTTTGTCTTTAAAAGTCCTTGTTCAGTGTGATTTGAACGGAAATTGTAGTCGCGATTTCCGGTTGCTTTGTTTTTTTCTTTTGCTTTCAAAAGCGATTGAATGGAAGAAAGAAATGAATTCTTGCATTAAATCTACAGTAAAAAGTGACTGCCATTGCAAAAGTTTTCCTAATTAAAAATGCATATTTTAAAAATATTTTTCTTAAATAAGTTTATGCTTTTCTGAAATTCATTTGTGTTTTCCTGAAATACTGTTGGAAAAGGTGTAGATTAGATATGGTATTCAAGAAAAAACTCTGCTTGAAGATAAAGCGAAATGTGTGCAGATTTAAATATTTTGTGTCGGCCTTATTTTGTAATGTATGAAAGAATGTGGAGGGAAGCAAGATTACCCAACATTTTGGTATAACTTCCAAAAGGTAGTATCGCGCGCCTAGTTTAATGGGAAATTTTATTTTTTATATTTCCAAGGAATGAAAATAGCCATCCTTACAAACGCCCTACAGACTTTCGGCTAATTGGAGGCATAATTATTACTTTCAATACCATTTGTGTTAACTACAACATTTAACGCTCTACGTTTTGTACCATTCCCCTACACATGGTTCGGTTTTATTTCATTTTACGAGCATATTTGCCTTTCGTGCTTGCGAACAAATCACTTCAATGGAGCTCACTAAAAGAGCGTCAGCAAGTGGGCGGCCGGTTAGAGCAAGTCACACGTGTTTGCCGCTGGCGAGCGGCTACCTTCAACGATTGTTATTAGCTATAAATAATCTCAATTGGGTGCACGAGTATAAAGTGTATATAAATATAAAAAATAGAGTTGTACGCTTCCACTGATTTTAACAGTTGGCAAGTACGCTTGGGTCTATACATTTCGAAAGAGGGTAAAAATAGCAATTTCTGATTGGGGTTCTACCGCTTGGCTACAAACATTTATTTTCTCATAATTCTTGGGGTCTAAACTCTGAGCAAAGAATCGGTTATAACAAAAATAATAGAGGCCTTGTAACGCTTAAATATTTGTTTAGAACAAATCGGATGATCCTACCGTGTTTTATATGAAGGGAGGTTGGGCTGGTTAG
>NW_016198224.1:0-2739 GCF_001687245.7 Rhagoletis zephyria | reverse complement strand
AGTAAATCTGTGTCGAAGTCCAGGTCTACAGACGAAGCGACTCAAACACTTGGGTTAACGCTTCTTCAAGAGTCTGGGCAAAGTAGCAGAGGTGGAACTGTTGCATGTTATCGGCTACATCAGGGATAGTAATTGGTTCAATAAAATAATTACTTAAAGCTACTATTTCGATTTAGGTATGTGTCTCCTCCTGACGCTCACAAAAAGAGGTCACTCACAATGGACAATTCTGTCTCCACGCGCGCCCTCCCGAAAAATGTCGAAGTAGTCTCGAAAATGCCAAAATAGTCCCAAAAATGCCGAAGTAGCCCAGAAAATGCCGAAGTAGTTTCTAAATCTGGATATAATCTCGAAAATCCTTATAATGCCAAAGCAGTATTTGGTATTTTTATACCAAAATAAATTTTTGTGAAAAATTTAAATTTTTAGGACCTTTTTTCATCTATTTTTTTTTTTTAATTTATCTGCTTGAAAGTATTCTCCCAGCAAAAATTTTGCACCCCAAAGGGTAACTAATTAGCAGAAAATTGGTTTAAATTCATCTTATTTTTTTTTTCGTTTCATTCTGCCGAACACCAAATACTTAAATTTTATAATAAGTTAAAAAACATTTGCACCTGTCATAAATAATCCTTAGTAGGCGCTTATGGCAAGCTGGGGAAACTTTTGTTTCATATGTTTACGTTCACGAAATCTGCGATGTGAGTTATGTATCTGGAAGAAGTGGATGCTGAATATGCAGGCAGAATTGATTTCTATAACCATTTCTTAATACTCAGCTGGTTAGTTGAATATGGCCAGAGTATTCTGATCTAACTTAGATAAACTTGATTAAATTGTGACTAGTTATAAGTTTAACTTAATAGCAATAATATTATAAAGTTTAATAATAATACAATTTTATAATTTCCACCAGCTGGTGGATCAAATGCAGATAACTTTATTTAAGTAATTGGTGTTTCCTTGAGGGCAAATACAGTAGATATTTATATAAATGAATTGAGTAGTAATTTTCAAAAATATAAGATTAAATATACACCCACGGCGAAGTAAAGAAAAATGAAGACCAACATAATTGACTGAAAATTTCTGACAGTCCCCATTTGCACATAAATATTTTGGGCTGCCCGTCAAGCAGTTTTTGTTTTTTTTTTTGCTTATGTTGCATTATTATTGTTATTATTATACTTGTTGGTATTGTTCTTGTTCTCACTGCGTTTGATGATTGCATGACAGGTCACTCACTTACACACTTAGCCACCGTTTCACTTACAAATACTTACAATCACCGTCTGCTCACTAAAGCATACTGAGTATACTCAGTCGTACAGTCACTTAAGCGCATACGCACGCAGGCGTGTTTACCAATTTACCCAACAATTTATAGTTGTTGCTTGAGCTGTTGAATTGCGTAGGGTGAAAGTTCAAGCAAAGGGTTATATTGGCAATATACATACATATACTTTGTCCCAATAAACATGCATTTTTACTTAGCAAACTGAGGATTTATAGGACAGCTAACTTGAAAGGCGGTTCGAATATTTTTTTTTTTGCTTTACCAGAGTTGTTTTCAAAAAAAAATAAAAAAAAATAAATCTTTTGTAAAGCGCACTTTACAATTAAAATTTTTACCATTTGCTTTGTCTTACTTTTATGGTCTGTTGGCATAGACCAACGACTTCACTTAACCCCACAGAAAAAAAGTAGAGTCGTTAGATCGCACGAGGCCATTCAAGAAGAAATGGACTCCATCGCTGAAGGGCCTAATCTGCAAAACTTCAACGAGGCAAATTGTCGTATGACTTCAGATCATACGTCAGTTTAATTTTGTAAGAGTGCAAGCCAGGCTTCTACCCAAAATGCGTTGCAGTTTTGTCTGTGTTATCGATGGACGCACTTATGGCAGTAATATTCCCCAAACTCTTGGCGTTTCTTCGTTTCTCGAGAAGCAGAACATTAACAGAACTTTTCGCTAAATTGAAAGCTCCTTGTTTGGTGGAGTCATTACGACAACCGAAAATTTGCGATAAGCTTCGGTCCACGACTCCGAAAATAGTTTTACTTCCGGCATTTCGATCCTTATTTAATTTCATTACATTCTATCCTTATTTTCGATAAGTATGAAAATTTTGCTAGATCAAAAATCTAACTTCATAAGTCACTCGTCCTGATGTATGGCGGAATTAAATTTGCCAAAAATTTCATTATAGGGCCAGTTTCAGACAAAGTCCTTGTACCAGCCGAAGTGTGCGAAAAGCTCAGACAAACACGTATAAAAGAATTTGAGCTTTCGCGGAAGTTAGCTAAATTCTTTACAAGTTTTTATGAAGCGTATTTGCTAACTATGGCTTATTGGGTTCACAAACAGGAAAATTAACCATTATAATAAAATCCTTATATACTTATTTCTGCATTTCGTTTGTGAATTTTCATAACTTGGTCTGTTCATTGTTCTGTCCTCTACGCGGCACTTTTCAATAATACGAGTATGCATGTAAGTTGCTTAACACTTGCCAATACGCACTGTTGATATTCCGAAATAAATACGAAAATTCTGATATTAATTTATGTAGTACATACAGTTGCGAAAATATTACTGCGGTCAGTTGAGAGCAGTTAAACTCCAAAAAACAATTAAGTGGAAGTGAAAGAAGAAGACACAAACGGCAATAACTCAAAATTTGCTTTATTTTCACTTTTAAATGGGAAATAAGACCAAAGTCTGAGTTTCGCTTTATC
>NW_016198223.1:0-2739 GCF_001687245.7 Rhagoletis zephyria | reverse complement strand
AAAGTGAATTTAAGTTTGCGATAAAACTCGCAGGGATTGTTCCTTGAACAATTTAAGGAGACACGTATTTTTTCTTTTTGCTCAGAAAAATGCGAATTTTTCGAATAATGAATTTTTTTCTTTTTGAGTACGAACGCTTCTTTGTTCCTCTCTTAATAGCATTTTTTGATGAAATCGTTTATAACTGCCGCAAAAAAGCAAGGATTTTAACGATTTTTTTTTTAATTGCAGATATTGATCTACTGAATCGATCTAGTGAACTAAACATCAGTAATTGTTTATTAATAATTAATTATTGTTTATAAACAAAAAAATTTTTGTTTTTCAAATTGATCTTTTTCAAATTGCCACATCTTTTTTTTCTCTCAAACTTTTTTGTCTATTAGGGAATAGCATAAACTATTTTCAGAGCGAGTAGCAATATTCTAAAATTCGTCATTTTTGAGTTATGATTTTTTTTCTGAAAATACACTTATATGATGCTAGCAGATTTTCGTGCCAGTTGAGGGCTCAAAAATTGTTGCCCATAATGCAAAATTTCATTGCTGGAAATGTTTTGAGGTTGCCCGATCAGAGCCAAAAGTTTTTCCCAATTGGGCTCTAATTTTGGCCCAATTGGGGCCCAATTAGCGATTTGGCCAGTCTACCGAAGATTTCCCCAACCAGTACTCACAATTTGCTCAAAGTGAACATGCATACGCAATTAAAACGTTTTTATTGATAAAATCACACATACACACATCAAAATTCCCTACGAAAAAAAAATATTTTTTAATTTTTTTTCTTGAAAAATTTTCCACATACAAATTTTATTATAAAACAAATTAGTTTTTGAAAATATCCCATCTCAAAAAAAATGTGAAAAGATCACAATGGTAGCTCTGAGTATTGCGCAATATTTAAGTATAATGTTATGGGATGCACTCTAAAATAACTTGAGTTATGAATTGTTTTTACACCGAAGTTGAGTAAAATGAGTACATTACAAATTTAAAAAAAATTAAATTTTGTTTAGAATTTTTTTGAGTACGCAATTTTGTAGCCCATTAAATTTGAGTATAATAAAGTGCAAGTGTTAAGCTACTGCAAAATTGCGTTGATTTTTAATATTGTTTATGCTCACGGCTTCTAGCACTTTTTCCTTATCGATGAAAATGCCTAAAACCGTTTTCAAAGAAAATTAAAAAAACGGCAGTTTTGCAATCGCTTAAAACTTCCACTTTATTATACCAAAAATTTAATGAGCTATAAAACTGCATATTCAAAAAAATTCTAAAAAAGTTTCAAAAATTTGTAAATTGGTAATGTACTAATTTTACTGAACTTTGGTGTAAAAAAAATTTATAACTCAAATTATTGTAGAGTGCACCCCATAACATTATACTTAAATATTGCGCAATACTCAGAGCTACCATTGTGATTTTTGCCAAGTTTTTTCCCCCGGCCTGGGTGATTTGAGATGGAATGAGCCATATATATACTATATATATAAATGGCTTTGCGGGCACATCCCATAGGCGGGGAAATTTTAGCAGCTATAACGTCAAAACCATAAGTCGCATGAAGTTGAAATTTGGTACGCAGACGTATCTATGGTAGGTGCTTATAGGAAGGTATACATAAATGGTTTTGTAAAAGGGGGCGTGGCACATCCCATAGGCGTGGAAATTTTAGCAGGTATAACTTCAAAACCATAAGTCCCATGAAGTTGAAATTTGATACACAGACGTATCTATTGTAGGTGCTTATAGTAAGGTATATTTAAATGAGTGCAAAAGGGGTCGGCTCATCCCATAGGCGTGGACATTTTTATCAGCTATAATTTCAAAACCATAAGTCACATGAAATTTAAATTTTGTATGCAGCCATACATGTATATGGTAGGTGCTTATATACTATATGGGTATATGTACATGAGTTTGTAAAAGGGGGCGTAGCTCATCCCATATTCGTGGAAATTTTATCAGCTATAACTTCATAACCATAAGTGACATGAAATTGAAATTTGGTATGCAGACGTATCTATGGTAGGTGCTTATAGTAAGGTATCCCTACTAATAATACATAATAGTCGTCGAGCTGTGTAGACGTGTTTTTTACCGCGCTTTTGTGAAATTCAATAAATTCGTAATATGACCGATTCCTGCGGTAAATGCGAAAAGCGGTTTGCAAGAAATGACTCTAACATAGTGCCTTGTAGTGGATTCTGTAATCTGCGTTTTCATCGCTCCTGCTGTGAAGGCCAGGTCACTGACTATGATCTTGGATTGATTAATCTCAATCGCCATATTTGCTATTTGTGCTCTACGTGTATAGATACATCTAAATCGATTTGCCAAGCTTTCGATTCGGTTCTAAACATGCAACAGCAAGGCTTCGAAAAAGTGTTAAATGTTCTTGATGCGAAATTCAACGATATTTATGTGCAGATAGAATTATTAAAAACTCAAATAAATTCAACCACACAAAGTATCGCCATTGGCAGACATGGGCACTTTTGCCCGTATGGGCTTTTTTNTCGATTTGCCAAGCTTTCGATTCGGCTCTAAACATGCAAAAGCAAGGCTTCGAAAAAGTGTTAAATGTTCTTGATGCGAAATTCAACGATATTTATGTGCAGATAGAATTATTAAAAACTCAAATAAATTCAACCACACAAAGTATCGCCATTGGCAGACATGGGCACTTTTGCCCGTATGGGCTTTTTTGCCCGTATCGGCAAGCGAGCCCATTTCGCGG
>NW_016198222.1:0-2739 GCF_001687245.7 Rhagoletis zephyria | reverse complement strand
ACCACAAATCCCACAAAGACCCACCCATACACACAACCACACACCCGACGAACACCTAAACATCCCAAGTCACCTACACACACACACAAACACACCAAATCATCTCCTTATCCATCCATGGCTTCCCATTTGCTCTTGAAAATTGTTTCCATACAAATTCTTATGTTTAACCATTTCTTTTTATATTTGGACATCTTTTTTTTATTTTTCAATGGAAGTGCGATTAACAAAAAAAAAGTTAGATTTCTTTACTACTTTTCAAAATTTTTATACGTTTTTGTTTTTGTTCATTTGGTCTAAATTAACATTGGCAAGTCGTTTACCTTCTTCTAATAACATTCACCACCTACTTGGATATGTGTTTGAGAATTGGCAATAACTTATTTTTTTTTAGATATCAAAATTATTAATATTTTTATTTTTTCGATTACAAGTAGTTGGTGGTACTTTTGGAAATTTAAAGTGTTAGGACTGATTTTATTTTTTTTTTGTTTTAAAATCCTACTTGCATTCTACAAATCTCCCAGCAAAACCTTGTAAATGTGTGTAAAAGGCAAAGAGAATTAAAGAAGAGAGCAAAATGCGAAAGGGATGTGTACAAAATAAGTAAATAATCTATCACTTACTCGTTGTTATTTAAGCCATTTGTTTATAAGAATACAGACACGCGTACATTTGTAAATTGAACCATTAAAAGTGAATAGAAAGTTGCATATTTAGTAAATAGTAACTACATTTATAGCCGAACACACTTAAGTGCATATTTTTGTAAAGCAAATAGCAAATGCAAATCGACAAAACGAATTTGTTAATATAAAATAAAAAGGTTTGTAAATAAATATTTATGTAAGTTGTAAAAACACGAAATTAAATATAATGTAAAATATATTTCAAATAATGCAAAAGAATGCACAATGCAAGAGAGTTTGCAAAACTATCCGCATGCGCATGCGCACCAGCACCACCAGCACCAAGAACATTCTAACAACTAGATACATTTGCACTCCATCTACATACAAACATACCTGCTCACTCACCGCACCTTCATCAACTTTTCACACTATCGTCTATCATCTTTTCATACATACATACACATCCAGAGAAGAATTCCCTGCATGAAGATAGCAAACGAACCGGAACTACAGTCTTATACCCGCAAAGTGCGCCAAAAGAAGAGCTTCGGGGAAACAAAATTTTTCTACAACAACATATTATTGAACAACTTTGAAGTGGATTTGTTAAAGCTTTATAGTCGAAGAACCAACCCCAAATGAGATTATTAGCTTCTAACCAAAAGTTTTATATATTTATCTTCCTGCAATAGTTCTTTGCTTTTAAACACAAAGAAACATTTTAAAGCTCGTAAGTTTTTTATATTTTTTGTTTGATTTCACTTATTTCAACTTTTTTTTTAGTAAGGACTAGTGGAAAAGAGAAGCTTTTAGGTATAGAAAGCTTAAAAAAGCTCTTTGTGCGTGCAAAGTTTCATTCGATGCAGACCCATAATGAACTGAGAGAGCTTTTACTATGTGCAAGTTAATACCAAACTTAAGGAAAGCTTAAAAAAGCTCTACGCGTAAGAAATGAGATGCTCAACACCGATCCTACAAGTCCAGATGCATTTCCAAAATAGTTACGATCAGAGAGAGCTTTCATTATTTGTATCTCCATACAAAAAGTTTAAAAAGCTGCAAAAAGCAGATTGATTTCAACATTTAAGATCAAAGCGTATCCCGCGCAAAAAAACTTGCTGAAAATTTCGCAAAATTTAACAAATACGTACGTAAACATGAAGGCGTGAAGAGCTTTTTTCACGTTTTCTATGGGTTTTAGTTTTCATATGTGCACAGGCATTGTAAAGGCTCTATATTTTCATTACAGAAAGCTCCCAAAATACTTACGCGTGTGAAACATTTTGGGTATCACTGATTTACATAAGTATCTGCCATCAGTCCAAACAATGATTTTCATTTAATATGGTTTAATCGTTTAGTAGAGAGCTACATATATTTCTCTGTAGTCCTTCGTGAATTTCTCTTTCCCAATTAACCAAGGAAAAGGACATTAATCTAAAGTGTTTAGCCTGGAGGAGTGGTCTGGCGGTTCGAAACCAATGAAAGCTCTGAACTGGATAAAACCTCCACCTACTTTGCTCTTAAGGCTTTAAATGGCATACATTTTGAATTTTCGGAATCTTCAATCAGACCAATATTAAAAAAAATATATATATTTACGTTAAGCATTGCACTGTAAAAATTCATTTTAACAAAGTCAAAACTTTTTTCTTAATACTTGGATTTTCTTTCTTTGGAAAAGCGCATGAGCTATGTATGTACCAGGCACCGAGAACGCATTCCGGTTTTGGTTCAGTTCTGCATGAGAACAAAATGTGTTGTCAAGAACGTTCCCAAAAAAAGAATCAAAAGGGGACCAAAGTATTGAGAGCTGTTTGAACGGAAACAAAAACAAAAGGTTCAGGAACTTTTCCGTTAAAAAAAGAAAATTTAAAAAAAACTCACGGGGACGTTCTAAAGATGAACATAACGAGAATAAAACTTTTGGGAACAATTTCAATGAGAACAAAATAAGAAAGAAAGTATCGAGAATATTTTCAAAGAGGATCAAATGAGAACAAAAGTCTGGAGGACGTTCTACTAGAGAACAAAACGCGAACAAAAGTTTTGAGAACTTAACGTTAAGAATGAGAGAGACGTCTGCGCGTTGGGATGAAAAATTGTT
>NW_016198221.1:0-2739 GCF_001687245.7 Rhagoletis zephyria | reverse complement strand
GGTGTTTAAAAATAAAAAGTATTTGTTGTTAATATTTGGTGGCATAGCCATTGTTTTTTATGACGGCTTCACACCTTCGAGGCATAGATTCAACCAATTTATTTAAAACGTCCTCAGAAATGCCCTTCCATGAGAGTTCAACTTGGGAAAAGAGAGAGTCCTTGTTGTTGCAATTTTCGCGCTTGAATTTCCGATCTAAAATTTCCCATAGATTCTCTATGGGGTTGAAATCGGGAGATTGCGCGGGCCACTTCAAAACTTCAATTTTATTGGCAGCAAACCACTCTTTCACACATTTAGCCGTGTGTTTCGGATCATTATCGTGTTGATAGATCCACTTTAACGGCATTTCCTCTTCAGCATGGGGCAACATAATCGTCTGAAGGATGTCTTTATACATAAAACGATCCATTATGCCATTAATTCGATGGATCGGACCTACTCCATGACCTGAAAAACATCCCCAGACCATTGCGTTGCCTCCTCCATGTTTCACAGAGCCTTGCGAATAACGTGGATTTAGGCGTTGACCTTTTGGCCTCCGTACCAGCTTCAATCCATCAGAACCTTTGATGTTAAACTTTGACTCATCAGAAAAAAGTACACTTCGCCATTTTGTAATGCTCCAGTTAATATGAGTTCTTGCAAATTCAAGCCGCGCTTGTCGATTTTTTTTGGAAATGTATGGTTTCCTGGCACTTCTGCATGTTATCAAGCCACTTTCAACAGTACGTCGCTGAATGGATCTAAGGGAAATATTCAAGCCTAATTCGCTTTGGATTGATCTGGCTGATACAAAAGGATCCTTTTGTATAGTGCGAACTATTGCTTTATTCTCGCGGGACGTGGTTTTACGTGGCCTGCCACCTCCATGTATTGTAATAAGGGAGCCAGAAGAACGAAAACGACTAATAGTTCTTGACACAAAGCTGTGATTAATACTAAATTTTTTTGAAATATTAGTTACTGATTCACCATTTTTAAATTCGCTTATAATTTTTTCTCTAAATACTGCCGAATATTTATTGCGCGCCATTTCAATAACCTGTTTTAGCAATGTTCACAACTGACTAAGCAATGCGGTTTAAAATTACTGCAAATACTCTCTTTCTATGTATTGAATAACGGTTTCCTACTATAGTGGAAATTTCAACATTACTCGTGGAAAACATGTTCAAGGAGTAAGGAAATCTAATCACGTGCTTTAGTTTTGTCGCAGTAGCTCCACATATTATGCCAAGTTCTTGTACACTAGAGTCTTATGAGCAATAAAATGATGTGATGTGCTTTAGTTATGTCGCACCTATTTCATGCACATTGTCATTCCTTCAGTCATATTTAGTTGTAAAATGAAAGAATATGTTTGGTTTTTTTAACACGCAAAAAAAATGTATATTCTTTTAAAATAAAATGGATATATTTAATTTACTAACGGTTTACAAATTTTATGTAGCGAAATGACGACATCGCAAATCTCGTGCTTTAGTTTTATCCGACACTGTAAATTTAAATGGATTCTCGATTAAAATAAAAAAAACTATAATTCAATTCAACGGAATAGCTTCGCGGATACGCATCTTAACCAACAAAATATCGAAATCTCAACAATATATGGGGGTAAGAAAAAAAATCGTAATAACTGCTACTAAACTAACCAAAAAACGGTATGGAGAAAAATGAAAACTTAGATATAGGAATTCATGTAAAGAAAGAAATACATATTTATAACTAAACATCTGCGGCAAATTAAAAAAAAAAGGATTAACTAATTGAAGAAAAGTTCTCGCAATAAATTTAACATAAACGGATCATGTGCGAAGAAACAAACGGTGATGATTTTAAAAAAGAGCAAAAAAAATAAACTAATTGAAGAATGACAGGAGAAAGTGTAATTTAAAATAGCAGGCAAAAAAAAATATAGTGTAATGGGATTAAGAAAAATTACACAATCCACTTTCAGAGCGCCTGGATCGGAGCGTTTGGAAGCTCTCGCTGCGCTTCCCGCGTTGATTCCTGTGCTTGGAAGGTTTATTAATTATGTATGTATGTATGATGTCCCTTCTCCAGTGTCTTCTTCCTCTCTGGATTCTTTTTGCTACGCTCCCTCAAAATCGGTTGTATTCCGCTTATGTGCATGCGGTCGTTGACGTCAGTTCTTATGTGCTTCCAGATCAGCTGGTCTTTTTGCACATGTGTATGCCCAACAGTTGCTGGCGTAAAGAGCCCAACTCGAAAACTACAGTTTTGCCGCCCTGGCGATAAGCCTGTGTGAACCTACGGAGTACATACCCAGTTAGACTTCGTGGAGTTTCATTAAACTAAATTTTTATTTGAAATGACTCAATTTATTATTTTTCAAGCACTTTTTCTTGTTGGTCATCATACTGTAGTATGTCTGTATTGGTGCATGCATGTATATCTTACATGTATTACCTTATGTTATATGGCTCTGTATGTTTAGATATTTAGGTTATTTTGACTTTTCACTTAGAATAGTTCAAGTTAAATTTTTCTTTACTTAATTAGAATAAAACTTATTTTTCTTTTATTTATTATCATTTTAATCTGTAATACATGCTCATATTTTATTATGTTTTTAATTTGATTTATTTAATTTTAATTTATTTTCTTCTACTTCAATTTAACGTTATTTTAATTCAGTTCCATTTTAATTTAGGTTTTAATTTCACTTGACTCTTCATCATTAAACGGACTTTTATATCACGAATTTTTTTTTTT
>NW_016198219.1:0-2739 GCF_001687245.7 Rhagoletis zephyria | reverse complement strand
GTATTCTGTATTGTGTTTCCTTTGCGTAAAATAAAAAAATTATCACGTACTTGAAATTCTGTAATATTTTGTTGCACACGTAAGTGTAAAGTGAAGGTGCTCAAGCCAATACTATTGCTGCCACAGTAGAATTGTTCGACGTTCAACCAACCTTGCTGGTGGATGGTATAATTTACGCTATCCAAGGTTATGGCATAATTTCGCTNTTGCTGCCACAGTAGAATTGTTCGACGTTCAACCAACCTTGCTGGTGGATGGTATAATTTACGCTATCCAAGGTTATGGCATAATTTCGCTAAAAAAGGGCTTTGAGATAAGTTTTCGCTTACTAATTTATCTATTGGTTTACCTTTATTCCTGCATGTGCTGAATATATTACCAAAATAATAAATACTAAAGCTATAGTATAAGCTCTTTCGGCCATTCTCAGTTCAGTGCTCTTTAAAGACTGTTGAATATTTTAGTCACATCGAAATAATCTCATTTTTCTGCTATTAAAAAACGATTAAAGTTTTTGCAAATTTTTAAATTCTAAATACATAGCTCTTTTATAAATCACGCTTGAATTCGAATGATTGAGTATAAAAATCGTTTTTTTTTTGTTTAAGTTGAAAATGTGTATATTTTTTGGTCGCGTCATTTACTGTGTAAAGGCCAAATCACACGATTGATGCATTTGTACAAATGTATACATTTTAGCAGACACAGATTGGTGTTGTCTAGAAATTTTACATTAAGCAAATTTCAAATAATACTACTCTGTAATTGTCAAATTGTACATTGCCTATAAAAATTCACCAATCGTGTGGTTTGGCCTTAAGAGGAGTATACTCCTTTTTGGCTTTTGGCTCTGTAGTCTTCTCAGACTCGTGTCTTTATTTGCTAACATAACGCAGTAGGTGCTAGAATCGTTGACCTTTAATTTTAAATTTTTCTCTTACTGTCGTTTATTTAGTTATAGCGCGCGTAGGCGTTAGAAAACGGAACACTTAGCCCTCCAATTCAGGGACGGCAGTTATTCGGCATTCCAATCGCTTGTCAGTATGGGCCGATACCAAAAAGCTTCGTCGATAGCTTCTCAATTTTTCGAAGTCCCACCGGTAGCTCAATTCTCCACCAAGGCGAATTTAGATATGAATTCGCCGCCCTGTTCTCTACTTCTAATGCGTAGTAGAGAATGACGTATATTCTCTACCAGTAGAGAGAAGTTACAGAAACGAGCTGCAGTTATTACCACCAGTTGTAGAGAAGTTTCTGTGCTCTCTAGTTATTTCTTCGTATTCGTGTCCATCCTTGCTTTAACCTTTTATCCATGGATGCTGTGTCGTGGAATATTTTCATCAGATCAGTACTATCTATAGTTAAGATATACGAACGGCTACAAAACCGTGAGAACAAAATAGGACTCGCAATCGCTGTGTTTAACCAGCTCACAATGGCTTGAATTCCCATTTTTTCTCTGTGGATGACTTACAGGCGTACAGGACGGTTATAACTTTTTTGCTGCGCTAACTCCCCTAAAAAAGTCAGTGCAACACCATTCACGGAAGTAAGTTGTGGCCAAGCAATTTTCGTTTTAATTGACAAAAGAACCATGACCGTTTTTGCCGGATTGACACCAAGGACTGCTCCTTTGGACCAGGTTTCCACGAAGTGTAAGGCGCCTTGAATTAAGTCCCATAGAACTTGGAGGTGCTTAGAAATTGCCGGTAGGGCAAGAAGATCAGAGTGAAGAAGTAGAAGGGAAAGGGGTGCCGCGGTTTGCGTATCTTCCTACGGATACCTGCCCCATCTCCGAATATATAGTTCTGCAGCCTAGAAGGCGACGAACAAACTCTGCCAGCGGATGATACAGCCCAAGGCAAGTTAGGGTGCGGAGAAAAGCCGCTGGAACAACATGCAAGACTGTATCTACAGAATTGTCTTTCCACAAGGTATGCTGATAGCTAGAGAGTTATATAAATTTGCTGTCGTATCTGCAAGTCTACTAGTATTTCTTGAACCTTGAGAAAGAAAGAAGTAAGGCTTAAAGCTCTTAAGGTTTTATGTATTAAGGCTTTCTTTCCTTATGATAAGCAATGCTTTGAAAACCCCTTCTTCGGTTAAAAAGGGTTTTTTAAAAAGGCATTGCCTTGAGGACTATTTACTTTAGATCTCCGCGAATACTTTATCCGAATCCATTCAGGACACCTTAATTTGTTCCGTCAGGGTGGAAGCAAAAGACGGAGGTTAAGGAAATTTTGTAAAAATGATTTAGCTAGAAACAATCGTCTCTATCATTGCATTCTTCTTCTACTTTTCTTTTCTTCTTTGTGAAATTGCGCCAGTTGTTTAAACCAACTGCACATCCCTCTGCTTTCAGTTTTTCTGTCCTTCCACATTTGCGCTTAAAAAGTGGAAAATTGCTCCACAGATATGAATGTAGTAAGTAAATATGCGTGTAATGCATCATCTTGGCAATTGCGACGTGACAAATTGGACGGAAATGCGAATATAAGTGGATACGAGTAAGAGCTAACGAGTGTTATTAATAAAAAGGACAATTGCAAGTAGTTTAATGAGGATATTTAAAACATTAAAAAATAACAAGAAACATACCGCCTACTTAAGGCAAAATAAGACGGAATATTTAATATGAAAGACATCCCAAGAAAAATACGCCACTTCTCCATGATAAAATGCATACATATAAAAAAAAATAAGAAAATACAAGAAGAATAACACGCAAGTGCAATAACC
>NW_016198218.1:0-2739 GCF_001687245.7 Rhagoletis zephyria | reverse complement strand
AGCGCGCATGCGCAACCGCGTGCTTAACACGCGTACTTAATACATAATTACATTTTTCAATTTTGTACATTTCATAGGCATATTTGTATGAATGTAAATTAGGCTACCTCGTGAAAAAGCATGTATGGGCTCCGCAAGCGCGCCATAAAATTTTTCCAATCTCCTCAAAGGAGAAGTTTAAGTTTTCACAGAATCTATACATATAATAAAATTGTAACAGGTCGCTGCCGTTATCAAATCCGACTTTCACGGATGCATTGATAAGGGTCTAACTTAAAATATAGGAAAAAATAGAAATTAAAGAGTTGCCACCTGTTTGAAAATTGCAGTTTAAGTAAATTGATGAGATAAAGTTAGCATTGTAATTTGGCTGTCAAAAGAACGAGGTTTAGGTAGGGTTAAGGTCGAAAATATTTTTGTGGAAGGTTGCCACCTGTTTGAAAATTGTAATTTTTTATAATTGATAAGATAAATTAAATATTGCAATAAGGGTATTAAACTAAAAAGGGTTTAGGAGAGTTATCTGCTAAAAATATTTTTGAGGCGGGTTGCCACCTGTTTAATACATTTTATTATTTCCTTAAAATGATAAAATAAATACAAAATATTACAATAAGAATATCAACTTAAAGAGGTTTAAGAAAGTTTACGGCCGACAAAATTTTTGTGGCAGGTTGCCACATTTTATTCAGTTAAAGTGATAAAATAAGATATAAATACCGAATTAATACACCTTTGAAGAAAGTGCACGATATTTAGAAACGAGATAAGATTATAAATTAAATTCGACGAATTAAATACATTTCAAAATATGTTTACTAACACCCTTATTAAAAAAAAATAAAATGAAGTATGTTTTATAAATCCAAAATTTCTTTGAAAATCTTACTTTATAAAACTCTTCAAACCTATTTCATTTTTTACTTATGAAGCCTTAAGAGCTTTGGGAGGGAATAACAATACAAAAATATCTTTAACGCGCAGTGAAGCAAGCCGGGGGTATTTGTTAGTTGGACATAAGCAAACTCTCATCGAAGTGCAAATTGAAGCGATTGAATAAATTGCTTTCTGGTCAGAGTAGGTTCTGAACTAATGTAGTAAATGTTTTAGAAAACTATGTAATGTTTTTATGAATTCCATGAAAATTTTTGAGACTCATATGCAGGTTCAAATATGTAAGAACATACATGCATTAGGGTGTTCAATTATTCTCCTTTTTCGAAACCCGTTTTCGAGTTATTCGAAAAAAACTGGTTGCCCATTTGAAAATTAAGAAACTGACCGACTAAATCGGGTTTATTTTACATATGAGTAAAAATTTGCGAAGTGGGACATTATTTTTTCAAAGGTCCAGCTTTTTTTTGTGCAATTATTTGTTTATGCTTCACAATGATACAAAAAATAAAAGTTTCACAATTTTTCGAAATTCGAATTATTTTGGAAGTTATAGCTATTAACATTTTTCGAAATTATTTAGATTGTAATTGTTTTCTCGCGATTGGTAATACCAATTCTGCTCATATTTTAAACAGTTGAGAATGATGGTGTTTTCTTCCCATTTTTATTTTTTATTTGGCCATAAATATTTAATACTAATAGAACGTATATTAGCCAACTTTTTTTTCGTGCAACCCTGCGTTGAGTTGAACGAAAAGTTGCACGATGCAAACACTGCTTTAGCGCGCGTCGCTCCAACAGTCGCAATGGCCGAGTGAGCAAAGCAAAGGCGTCCGATTCGAGTTCGAGCCTCGGGCAGCGGAACTATTGTTTTTTAATCTATTTTTTTTTTATTTAATTCTAAATTGTTTTTAAAAAGAAATGTATGTATATATTTATTTATTAAATTAAATTTTTAGAACCTTGTTTTATGTATTTCTTATTTTGTTTTAACTTCATTTTTTTCTTTCTTAATTTTAGATGTTATTCCTTTAACAAGAATAATATTTTTTAATTTAATTTAATTTATAAGAACTTTTTTTTAAATTTATTTTTATGTCTTCCTTTTTTTAATTAATTTATTTTTTATCTGTTAGATTTGGTTTTAAAAATACGTTTTTTTTTTAATTTTTAGGTAGATACTATTCTCTTCTGTTTTATTAATTTTTTTATTTTTATAATTTATTTTTAGTTATTTTTAAATTAATTTTCTTTTATTTATTAGTATATATTGTTTTAAAAAGAAAAATATACGTAGGTATATATTTTTTAATTTACTTGAATTTTTAAAAAATTTATTGCTAAATAGCTTTCAAGACAGTTGCCAGAATTGACGATTGTCTTTGAATAATATACCCCGACGACGGTAACAACCTCTTCACATGCAGTACATATTCAGTATTCAGATAAAAACATATTATAAAAATGTTGTAGTTCCATTTTCAGAAAAAAACAGTAATTAGAAAGCTGGGACTTTTACCCGAAATAAACCTACTACTGTCCAAGTACCGAACCCCTCGATACCACCGTCAAGTATTTCGTCGGTTGTACTTAGTCTTACATGTGTACACACGTAAGTATGTACGTGTATATGTATTTATGTATGCTTATTAAACACCACATGGTGCCTTTTAAGTTTTTGGCATACTCGCTCGCTGCATGTTGCCACCCTAAGTTGTTTGCCGCAATTATTGCTGTTGTTGTTGTATTTTAATTAATACCCGCATCATTAGAAGGATTAAGCATAATCTTCGGCAACCCTGCAAAAATCGTTGGACCATGTAGTCTATTTGTGGTATATTG
>NW_016198217.1:0-2740 GCF_001687245.7 Rhagoletis zephyria | reverse complement strand
GATTAATGAAAGTTGCCACGATCGCCGTAACCCGCTCGCCACCCGCCCCTCTCAACCAGCAACAGAAGCTGAAGACTTTGTTCGTTTGGCCACCAAGGCAACAATGTTGAGAAGTTGCCCTCTTAGCATGCGGGTCTGTTTCGACCGCGTATTCTTTCTTCTTCTTCTTCTTCTTCGTCTTATGGTTGTGCCCATTATCTACTTGTTGCATTTACGAGTATGTTCTGAATACTCTTGTTTGTTTTGTGTGTGTATTTTTAATAGCTTTTTTCTTGCAGTCACGGGTGCGCCTCATTCCTGTGCTTGTTCGATTCTTGTGGGCCACTTGGCTTTTTGTGTCGCTGCATGGTCGCACATACACACTTCAACTTTAGCGTGTTTATGCTTGCCTACCGCATTTTTGATCATAATTGCAGGTTAGCAATAATGGGTTAATTAAATTTGCTGCTACGCAATTCCATTGGCAGACAGGTATTTAGGTATGTATGTAGGTGCGTTTAGTAGCTGTTGTTGTTGACTATATGACTGATGCGTACGTACTTTGTGGGTTCGTGTTTGGTAGCTCCCTGCTAGTTGCTAGATTTGTGACAGGAAAAAAATTTCAAAGCTGTATTCTAAATTTTTTTTCCTTCTTTTTTTATGCAATTCAATTTTAAACTTTTATTATCGAACAAATCCTGTATTTTTTTATGAATTCTTAACGAAATCACCTACAGTTTTTCAGAGATTATATCAGAATAAATCTGTGAGTGCTCGTTGGTACTAGTATTGCTTTCAAGGATCGATAGGAGTATGGCATCATTGTCGTGGAAAGCCCAAAAGTGCTCTGGAAAACTTTGACTTTTTCCGACAAAGAGCTGTAAGCTTTTTTGGAAACCCATAAACCAGTTCTTTTATAACAAAGAAAGGGGCGTTAAAGAAAAATATAAGTATCTACTATAAATGCACGATCAAGTTACAGCAAAAACTTACAAATAAAAAAAATAAATAAAAAATAAAAAAATATATATAAAAAAAATTAAAAACAAAAAAATCTACTGCTCTGGGACTCGAACCTTGCATCTGTCGACTAGCACTCCAGAGCTTTACTGTGTCGTCCATTGCCACTAGTTGAGCGCCGCGAACAAAATGACATACTTATTTCTTTCACGGGGAATGAAATGGCAAGTAAATTTTTTCTAAAAATTATAGAATTGTGTTTTCCTTAAACTAAGTCAAATCTTTTACTCATATTAAGGCAACCAAGCCATTGGAGCCATTACTTCTTTCCTAGAATCAAGGAATGTTTTTTCTGAGTGTAAAGTCAAATACTTAACTAGAGGTGTATTAATTTCTACAGGGCCGGTTGTACCATGTCTAGTTAACGCTAACTGGAGGTACATCCTTCATGTTATAGGCTGGGTGTCGATAATGTCGATAACGATGTTTAACTGGAAGTTACAATTTACCAGATATGGTGCAAACGGCCCGCAATCACATAAAAACGCACACTTAATGAGTAGTGCTCAATAAACTAGTCACTAGTTTTGCGTAAATTTCATTTCTGAATTATCGATCAGTTCTGCGACCATAAATACTATCGGTGATTGTTTATCAGCGCTGGTCAACGCAAACTGCAACCGCATAAGTGTATGCTAATGCACATTGCCACCACTCCATATTCTGATCGATGAGCTTACATACATACATACATATGTATGTACATATGTATGTGTCGATAGGTAGGTACGTAACATATTGGCGATCATGTCAGCTGTGTGTGCGTTGGCAGATGCAAATATGCACTCCAGATAGCAACGCTCACAGCCGAATGCAAACAACAACACTCTATATTGAATATGTAAGCGCATGTATGTACATTAGGGTGGTCCAAAATGCATGTGAAAAAGTAAAGTCGGAATTTTTATGCTCTCATCCCCTAGGATGGTTTTATGCCGAAAAACCAGGCAAGTGTGAACAACAAACCTTTAGGAAATTGTCCCATATAAAATACATGGAGAGCTTTGAGCACTTTGAGCGACCTCTAAATATTCTTTTTGATTTCAAAATAAAAAATAGGAGTATACTTTTTTCGATATAGAACAATGCTAGGGGGGTGAGCGGATTAAAATTCCGACTTCACCATTTTTTTGTTTATCACCCTAATGTGTATACATATATAAGTATTTACATATAGGTGACGTTGCAATCGACTAGTGCGTAACGCTTGTGTAAGGCCATTGACCGTTTGACCGAGCTGCTTTCATGCCGCGCCGATTGCAGATTGCATGCCACAGGCTCAACGATGGAGGCTGCCGCTGCCGCTGCCGCTGCTGTTACGATTCGTTTACGCTATCGACGCTGCATTCATATTTATTTTGGTTATGACAACAAAATGGTTTAACATTTTTTTTTTGTTATTTTTTTTTTTTTTTGCAGAATGCATATGTTTTCTCCAGCGTACAACAGGATGCTATCATATAACCGACGCATAGATTAGAGTTCAATTAATGAAAATTTCATTGAGTAAAAATCGGTAACTGCAGTCGGCAAGCAACACAGCAACAAAGTTGAAATTGTATTAATGAAAAAATATGTAATTGCACGCAAATTTTGCATTATAATTCAAATTGCGTTGAGCATTTTACTTTGCAAACATACACACATAACGGCACAGGCTGAGTTCTTGGAGCATTACGAAAATCTATTTTAATTTAGCGCAGCCCAACTTCGAAATTTGTTCTTGAAAGTTTTTGCGGAG
>NW_016198216.1:581-2740 GCF_001687245.7 Rhagoletis zephyria | reverse complement strand
TTGACTGTTTGCCTGCAGTTTCAAGTACGATTGACATTTTATGATTACCTGCAGCGGCAACAAAAGCACCGAAAGTGACTGTTTTTGAGATTTGCCCAATGACAACACCATGATATCACCGAATAGTGGCAGTCCGAATAGTGAACTGTCACCGAATTTCATTGAGCAGGTTGGGCAATTCAACAATAGTCAGAAAACAACCAGAAAAGACCAAAGTTGCTATATCACTCACGTTTTGGGTTTTTGTGTGTTGTGCACTTTGATTGTTGCACTCACTGTTCAGACGAAGCAGAGACTTTACCTGATTTTACTTTCGTTGTGACATTTGCCGGTCACAGACAATTGCCACTGCTAAAGCGGATTTATCGCCACTGACGGCCTGAGTGAAGCTCAGTAGTGCCAGCACTGGTTCTGCCTTTCTCTCTTCTTTTTTGTGCCCTTTACCTGCTGTTCTCTGTTTTGATGGCAATTAAATTACTTTGCTGATAATCATAGACCGCTTGACATTTAAGACGCACTGCTTTTATCTCATTCACTGTGAGAGTGAAGTGGACACAGGTGAACCGGGACAGCGGCGGCGGCATTCTCTGACATTTTCTTCTTCTTCTTGTCTGCCGGCCAGCTTGAGTCGGACACACCCGTCTACCTGTCTGAACAACAAAACAGAGGCAGCGTTTACGTTGTATTGTGCGTCACAGACTTTTGCCATTTTCTAAGCTAATTGCGACAGCCACCGGGAAAATCGAACCAAATCGTTTTACGAATTATATCTGGCACGGACGACGACCGGTGGACGGACTTCACTTGTGTTCCGCTCTCAGTTTACGTAAGTAAAGTCTTTTGAACCGAGATTTGGACTTGGAACAGTTTAGCTTTTTCTGGTCTACTTTTCGCAACTCTCTTTCTCTGACTGACTGACCTAAATGTCTGAATGACTGACTGGTCGTCAAGAGCGGTACTAGTCTGCTTCGGTTCAGTTCGATCTGGCACGTAACAACAACCCATTGACAGCCGTCGTCGGTGTAGTCGTACTTTCTATTTCTCCCCTCCTCCTTTTCTTCTTCTTCTTCTCCTCTCTCACTCGGCCATTATTCATTCATTCAGCTGTGTATTGCAGCACCAGGACCAGCACTCAACACATTGAGGAATACTTTTGGGCAATCGTCACGTTCTCATTAGCGCCATTGCTGCCAATGACTGCCAAGCAGGCAAACAGCAAACATTTGCAACCCCGTACTCATTAGATATTGCCGTGAAAAGTGAGCAGTGTTGTCGTTTGCTCGTTTCTTGTACGGTTGTCATTGGTTATTCTTCATTTACTTGCTTCAGCTGCTGCTTCTGCTGGTGTTGAAAGAGGTGCTCTGCTCTCTTTTAAANAACATTTGCAACCCCGTACTCATTAGATATTGCCGTGAAAAGTGAGCAGTGTTGTCGTTTGCTCGTTTCTTGTACGGTTGTCATTGGTTATTCTTCATTTACTTGCTTCAGCTGCTGCTTCTGCTGGTGTTGAAAGAGGTGCTCTGCTCTCTTTTAAAATTTGTTTGTGACTTGATAGTGCTTGGTTCTCTTTTGGTGACATCATCAACGACATTTGTGATCTTGTGCCCTTCTCTCCTCTTTCTCTTCTTTCTTCTCGGCGACGTGATCGCCATTTTTTGCCATTTATTGTGCTTTCAAGTGAGACATTTGAATAGTTAAACGATTGTCCAGTTGTTGGCGCTACCCAAATACACAATCTAGTTGTTGTGTTTTGCTACTTTTCAAAGATTTCGTTTTCTCTCTCTTTCTCGAACAACAAAGGCAAGTCTGTCTGTCTGTTTCCTAATCCAGTTCTAAATCTGCGTCAGACAATAGCCATTCTCCGCTGTCGGCAAAAGCCTTTCAATTGTACCATTTAGAAATCTCTTTTTCTTTTCTCTATTTCAAGCTTCTAGACGAGATCTTAAAAAACGTNCGGCAAAAGCCTTTCAATTGTACCATTTAGAAATCTCTTTTTCTTTTCTCCATTTCAAGCTTCTAGACGATCTTAAAAAACGTTTATCATTTCCTAACTGCTCACTGCATTTCTGCCGCCTGATGGTGATGATGGTGGTGATGAAAGGCAGACATTATTATGATCTAGTTTTCAGTAGTTTTCGTTCATTTTAGAGTAATAAAAA
>NW_016198216.1:0-338 GCF_001687245.7 Rhagoletis zephyria | reverse complement strand
CATTGAAATATTAGGTGCACTGTACTGTATCATATTCCCACTGGCGGTAATTGTTTGCAAATGCTACATTTTCGCCGCCGCCGCCGCCACCGTTCGATCATCACTGGCATATAAATTGTGCCTTCTTTATAATCTGCCTACTCATTACTACTGGGATAATTAATAATTAAGCTACACAATGCTAATTAATATTCACTGAATGCTGCTGTTGAGTGGTATTTGCATTGAAAGACGAGACGTATGAACAAACAAAAAACAAAAAAGCACCTTTGTTTTGTTTGTCCAACCTTTGTTTCCACTCTGCTACCTGAGTGCAACTACCTTTCTAGTATTGATCA
>NW_016198215.1:0-2740 GCF_001687245.7 Rhagoletis zephyria | reverse complement strand
ATACGCAACTACGGGTATATGAGCATGAGTGGTTATTTTTACTTTTTTTAGTACATATATATACCTTTTTTAAGTTTTTACTTAAATCTTGTTCTTTATACAAAACTGAAGATAATACATTTTCTAAGATAGGTTAACCATCATTTTCGACCAAAAACAACATCTCGTGGGGAGGTTCCATGAGAAAGTGAACCTTAGAGCAAAAATTATTTTTCTTTATAAATCTAACAAACGTGTGGATAAGACATATGCAAACATCTTGAATCAGCCAAAAAATAACAAATTAAAGCTTTTAATTCATTTTTATTACCCTTTTTACGTTTGGAAATCAAGTTCTAAGTAAATTATTTGAGTGAGTTTTAAATAGGTTGGGTTAAAAGTACTGTCAAATAATTTGCGAGTCATAACTGAAGTGCTTGGTAAGAAAAATATATAGCAGAACTCACCTGTGTTATATATTAAATTGTGTGAGTGCTTAATCTATATTATGAGATATTACTAAGCAGTATTGGCCTTCTCCCATCCATGAGAAAAAAAGCTAAAAGTTGTCATATTTAATTACAGAAGTTGAGGCTGTGTTTTGTAATTATTACATAATGTCGTAAATTCATTGCAACTGTTTACCACAATTGCATTTTCGTTTCCACATAGTACGATAAGAATAATTCAACATTGAAGCATGCCCTACCCGTGACAGCTACGGGTGGGACAGCCGTCAGGTTTACAGGGCTCATAAGCTTTATATGTTTGTTAAGGTGGAGAGTAGGGGGGCACGCGCGGACTCGCCCATTAACTATAGCTGCATTTTTTTTGTAAGCGAGCGACAAAAGAACGCTCAACTCGGGTAAAATTTTCTTATAGCTACTTAAGCAACCCTGCCGGTAGCTGGCAAGAAACATGTGATTAGTTCAACGGGATGTAGACACAAAAAACAATAGAAATTAGTAATTACATATACATATACATATGCTACCGCATAAATTTGGACGCGTTATCCGATGTCTATAATTTTTTTTTTTAAAGGAAAGGTGTTACCACACAAGTGGTCCCATACTATTTAGTTTAAATCCAATCATCGGATCATGAAGAAATTATCGATAATGTTAAATGTTTATATGAGAATTGAAGTCGGTTTTTTGTTTTGCGTAAAAATTACTTGTTTTTATTTAAATTCACGGGTTAAGTGACATTTTTACCAGTTTTGTTTTTTTCTTTTGATTATTTAATGTTTTTAGTGTTTTTATGAAAGTCTAGCACCATCACCACATAAATCAACGTTGCAAACTTCGAACAAAAATTAAACGAACTTTAACTATTCCAACTAAAATATTTAAACTTTTTATACCGATTTTTTAGAAAAAGGAAAATTTCAAGACGCTAGGAAATCGCGTTGATTTTTAATAATTTTTTTGTCTTACGGTGCTAGGCATTTTCTTCAATACAAAATACAGATAAAACGTGAGTGAATTGAAACTCTACTTGGCTTCTTATATTTTTTAATAAATAGTCTTCAATATGGACCACACTAAAAGATCCTTTTCATATAAAAATTCGTACGTGTCCCGCCCGTGACAAACGTTGTCCCACCCATGATAGAGGAATTTCGGATTTTTTTTATAATAAAGCAATAATTTTTGTGTTAGTTTAAGACATCAAGTTCATACAGAACAGTGAAATAATTCACATAATTCAATTTTAGTCTAATAACGAGGCGGCCGATGTGGTATAGTGGTTAGCAGTGCGTGCCACCACTCCGCAGGGCCTGGGTTCAAGCCCAGGTCAAAGCAACGTCGCAAAAAAATATAGAAACAAGTATGAGCAGCGCTGTCTTCGGCTATGCCGAAGACTTCATACCTTTCATGAACATCTGAAAATTTTACTTTAACAGATTACTGCATTTGAGAAAATGTATATATTCGCAGCATACATGGATAGAGAGACACATATATAAAAAATCATATCCAAACAATCAGAGGTATGGAAGATATACCTTATATAGCACCAATCTAAGTGATTTTCACTGCTGTGTGACCGGAAACACAATTTAATAGGCTTAGCTTCCTACATAAAGGAGATATATCGCAAAAACTGGTATCTGAAAAATCATTGGTATAAGAGGTAAAGCTTATACAGCATAGATTTTTACGATTTTCTCAGTAGATTTTGTATTATTATTTATAAAATAGCTTACGAAATTTATCGGTTTTAGTTGTCCAAATAAAGGAGTTTTACAGTAAAAACCCATATCTGAACCATCAGTTGTATGGTGGCAATAAATAGGTTATAGTGACAAGATCTTTGTTAATTTTACTGTAAACTTTATGTTGATAATGAGTGAAAATAGTGCCAAATTTANAATAGTGCGAAATTTCATGTTTCTAGCTGCATATATGGAGAAGTTATAACAAGGAATCTCATATCAGAACAATCAGTTGTATGGAGGCTATAGGTTATAGCGGCCCGATCTTCGCCATTTTCACTGTAAGTATTTTTTTGATAATGGATGGAAGTATTGCGAGATTTCATGTTCCCAGCTGCATAGATGGAGGAGTTATAACAAAAAATCGCATATCTGAACAATCAGTTGTATGGGAGATACATATATGTTATAGTGACCCGATCTTTGTTATTTTCACTGTAAGTATTCTGTTAATAATGAGTGAAAACCGTGCGAATTTTCAGGTTCCTAGCTGTATAAATAGAGATGATATGGCAAAAAATCTCATATCTGAACAATCAG
>NW_016198214.1:0-2740 GCF_001687245.7 Rhagoletis zephyria | reverse complement strand
ATGTTACCACGAATCACCTTCTCTCAAACATGAAAATTCACTTAATCCTGAGACACCTTAATATTAATGAAAATAAAAAAAAGTAAACATGAAACTCAATGGACCGCCTTTCTTCTGCATACTTGCTTCTCTTCGCTTTGCTTGTATTACTTTGAATAAATAATAATAAAAAAATAGTGATAAGCTGTATATATGAAAATAAAGTCTGCAGTATTTTTTTATGTAATTTAACAGTGCAACATATCAAAAAGGTTTCTGGCGCGGAATCCACCAGGCTAACATGAAATAGTTCCTTATACTCTCCATTATCCATGTGTTTTCGGTGGAAAACTATTTGCAACGTAACAGTCTTTTTTATTAATTGAATCAGGTAAATATTTTTTTTTATTTAGTTAGGGATAGGGTTCATTTTGAAAGCAACATTACAAGCTATTCAACGTGTGATTACAATTTATATTCTTTCTTACTTAAATAAGCTCAGAAAATAAGAATTACGTAGAAAAATTAAAATTATATGATTTAAAAAAGGAACGACGCCAAAAGAAGCGAAATAAAAAGCTAAAAGAAAAAGATTTTTCGATTAAATAATAAAAACCTATTGGAATTATTTCGCCTTTTTTCCTGGTACTATTATTATCCTTAAAAATGCTCTCTCGAATGGTGCTATAAGATTTTTCCTTCAAGAGTTACGGCCTCTTTAACTGCCGTGTCCTCGAATCTAACATCGCAAAACCAAGCATATCGTCGATGTTTTTGCAAAACCGCCCATCGATCAATTGCAAAATCGCCTGTCTTATGGCGCTCAAATTTTACAGGAGATCGAAAAAACGGGTTTTCTTTGAAGGCATTTCAATAACACAAACGGCATTAACGCAAATTTGTGTTATTTCCCAATTGAATGTGAAATATAACACAAATTTGCTTTATTTCATTTCTCGTTGAGCAATAAGACCAACTTTAAACTTAACAGTTGAAACGTCCCTCTTGGCCTGAAAAANATTAACGCAAATTTGTGTTATTTCCCAATTGAATGTGAAATATAACACAAATTTGCTTTATTTCATTTCTCGTTGAGCAATAAGACCAACTTTAAACTTAACAGTTGAAACGTCCCTCTTGGCCTGAAAAAACCCAAAAACGTCTTTTCCATGTATGCACACAGAATTGTTCTTATTAAACTTTTATTGTATACAAAGGTACATATGTACTTAAGGTATATTAAAATGTCATTTCGACAGAGCACATTTAAAATTCATTAGTGGTAAACACCAAAGTGAGCAAGTGGCCTGACACTCTGGCAAAACAGCAGATGAGTCAAGCAACGACTGTTGACAACAATTTGGTGAATACCACTATTGTAAACTGGTTTAAAATCGTTAATATAAAAATCATTTTATATATACACTTGTGATCAGCTGATTAAGTCATCAACATTTTGATCGATTTTGGCTGTTTTTCTTTTGTTTATTTAATGTTTATTATTTTTTCATAAAAGTCTAGCTCATTATATAACTAATACAATATACATCCACATTTCAATCTTTGTGCAAAAATTACAAAAAGTCTGAAAAGTTTCAGCTAGATTATCAAGTTTTTATTTAGATTTTTTAGAATTGTTTCGAGTTTGCAGTTTGATATCCCATTAAATGCAAAAATTACAAAAAATCTGAAAAGTTTCAGCTAGATTATCAAGTTTTTATTCAGATTTTTTAGAATTGTTTCGAGTTTGCAGTATGATATCCCATTAAATTCCAGGGTAATAATGTGCAAGTTTTAAGTTGGTAAGGAATCGCGTTGATTTTTAATATTTTTTTATTTTGTAGACATTTGGTTAGGTGGTCGGTAGTCGAAAATGCTAAACTACGTTCTGCTAAGAAGGAACATAGTGCTTTTGCGTGCATGCGTGTTGCAATATATCAGCTCTTCTTGATTTGGCTTTTAATATGCAATTGCAAACATTGTAATAAGCCTTGTAACCTCAAGTGTTTACACAACCAGCCTTTGGACGCGGAATCCTTAGTCCAAGAATTAAAAAAAATTGTGCGTACGCTTGGTTTGCATCATATTTAAGTCATATGTGTCTAAAGAATAAATATCTTTTGAGGCACCTGCTGCAAAAAACAAAGCTTGTAAAGATTTATTAAGAAAATAATTCAAAATCAGTTCTACTTACAAGATTTAGTAACAAATTTGCCGAAGGTGTGAGCGTAAGTACTTACTCTACAAGCAAATAGTACGCTATACATTGAATATATTGTGCATAGAGAAAAATTACTGGGAAGTCAAAAAACCTCATTTTTTCCACAAAAAACGTCCAAACGTCCAAATGACGTTAAAAACGTCAACCTGGCAATGCTGCATGGCGCCAAAACGCCAACATTTAATACAATTTTGTAAAAAGGTGAAACCCTATTTAAAAACCTCTAAAAATATTCCTAATTTCTCAGTGATCAAATCTCCCTGTAACTTCAAAAAATAAAACCTGTGCACATCTATGTAGAATCCTAGTTCTTTAATTTGACTTGAAATAACGTTGCAGATGTGATGACCTTCCAAAAAAAAATAGATGGCAACTCTAATTAAAAATATTATCAACCTATAGTTTTCTTAAAACGCTTTCGTTTGACACTAATATTTCGATAATTCAATTATGTATCTTTCGTATAAGTAAAACAAATTCGACTTTTCAAGCAGGTGGCAACCTCTTTAAAGGTATTTTCAAACTAAAATCTTTCGCCTG
>NW_016198212.1:0-2740 GCF_001687245.7 Rhagoletis zephyria | reverse complement strand
GGGAGCCGATTTTGTCAAGAGACAATAGAACGAAGCTCAGGATGCTTTTTGTTGATATACATTTTTGATAAATTTTTGATGCTGATATCCATGATATATGTCGAGAGCAAATCCGGACCCGGGGATTAATAGTACATGATATTATTTTTAATAAGTAAATGGCAGAGAATTTTCTTTAGGTTAATAATAAAGATTCCGACATTCTAGTTCTGTTTTATGTGCTTTATTTAAAATGAAAAACGAGCTAGATGGAAACATATCGTCGTTTAAAGTACAAAACCGCGTATCGTCATTCTGCAAAACCGCGAAACTAACATTGGCTGCCAAAAATTGGATTTGCTGACACAAGCTCTTGGCTCAATCCTTATCCATTCGTTCTGAAATATACTAGCCAGAAATGCGATTGCTTTATAAAAAAAGAGAACCATTTTCAAATATGAGTGCTTTTGCGCTCCAGAAAATAATTTTTACAACTTCACATACGCGGTTTTACATTTTGCTGATACGCGGTTTTGCATTTTGTTGGTACGCGGTTTGGCACTTTAAACGACGATATGTAGATATGATAAATAACTGCAAAATTAGATTTTTGAAATTCAGTGATCGAAAATATCCTTTTTTTCCACCAAAACACTTTAACTTGGTATGACGATGCTGCACGAACGTCGCATTTGCGATTAAAAAAAATTCACACAGTTGCTTAGCTGTATTTTGCCATACATATATTCATATGTATGTATGAATATGTGCGTACATAGTTTATGATAAAATTACGGTTAACTTCAAATCACCTCAAATTCATGCTAACAATGGAACCTAATTATTTTAAGTACCAGTACTACTAATTTTATTACTCATTGGACGAACAAGAGCCGCCTCATATCGCTTAGGTAAAACACTTCCTGGTTCTCAGCTGACAGCCACCGGACTTACAAAAACAAATCATATTACACGCACACATTCGTATCTTGACTCACTTACATACATACATATGTTCTTATGTATTTACAAATCTAAGCGAACGCATTAACAGCAAAATTATTGCCGCCCATCGGTGGTGTGAACATGCGTCCTCACACCACAGAACTTATATTCAGAGTATCGCTATGTTCTTGGATGTTTTTTTTTGTTTACCGTTTTACCGCTTTGTGCCTGCTACATTTTATAGCATTTTAATGATAACTTCAGAAACCATTAAAATTCATTCAGCCATAATAAACATTAATAACACTTTAATTTCAATGCTTGAGTACAATGAAAAAATGCGATAATAAAAAAAGAAGAAGTGCATTAAACAAAAAAGTAAGGTTGGAGACGAGCGAAACAGTTTCAAAAAAGGTAAACTAATTGCATACACTATACACGCTATAGTGGCTACAAATCCTAGCATAATAATCGCCAGCAGGCGGTAAGCACAACAGGCAGGAGTAGATAGAGCGCGCACGAGGAATGTAGCAAACTTGCGGAACCGGCCGACACACAAAGGTGCAAGTGCACAAAACAAAAAAAAATATATATATAGTTAAAATAGTAGAATCACAAATAAAGCACAAAGTTATGTGTGCGCATATGCAATTGCCACCGCTGACCAGCCCATGCCCTAGCCAAAAGTGCCGCGCTCATTGCAGCGCCTGCCAGTCACCTGCTCCGGCCACGCAGCTATTTCGCCTACTACAGATACACACACACACGCTCCGTACATCCACATCCGCATTCGTACATCGGTTCAAAAGTCTAGGCAGTACTGCTGCTGCTTGCTTGTGTCTTACATTCACTATGCCTTCTCATTGCCACAGCCGCCGTTACCTCCTACTCCACCTGCCAATCTGGCAACGTCAACGCTCGTCCTAATTCAATGTGATCATGCAAAAGCGAAGCCTGTATTAATGTACATCTACATATATCTACATCTCATATACAGGTACTATAGGTGTGCTTTTTTCGCCCTGTTGCTAATATATTTGGCAACCTAAGTATGAACGTGGGCTGCGTGTCAATTGCACTACGTTTAATACCGTAGGCTGTAAAGTACCTACGAAATTGTGGTTGCTGTTGTTGTTGTTTTAGTTGTTCATCGCCATCGTCATTTTACCTATACATACATACATACATACATATTTTAGCTCGCAGCCACAACTGTTAATGCTTCCCACATATGCGCGCGCGCACCGTCCAGCTCCCAAATCCCAATTCCCAGTTGCCCTTATGCAGTTGGCATACCAAACGGTGCTACCAACAAATTTAACCAATTCATTGCTAGTGCTGCCCCTTTGCCAAATGTTGTACTAAATATTTGGTTTTCTCCAACGCGACGACGACGACGACGACGACGACTTTTATCACCAGTTTCCTTGCTATGCCTTTTTGTTGTTGCTGTTGCGCTTGTCATTATACGAACGTGTTTTTGTTGGGATTGCGCGCAGATAGCTTGCATAGCTAGCTGCTCGAGGCAAGTGGACTCCCATATACGCTTTCATAACCCACCAAGTACATACATACATATGTACACAAATATGTAAAAGCCTATGTATAGACACCGCCAATCTATTCCTGCGTTGCATCATTCACCTTCGCATGCATACGGAGCTGGGTAATTGTTTTTACTCATTTTTCACCTCCTTCCTTTGGCTAGTCTTAGCTTATTCGTTATCGTTGCTTACATATGAACATGCGATTTCTTTTTTATTTCCTTTGCTGTTGTTGTTTGCTGTCGTTTCGTGTGGCAGATTGTTTAGTCCGT
>NW_016198211.1:0-2740 GCF_001687245.7 Rhagoletis zephyria | reverse complement strand
TCTTTCTCTACCATGATTGGACCATAATTAGCTTCCGTCCAGTGGCCGTGGCAAGTGGTCGTCGGTGGCCGCATCTTGGCCAGTGCTCCAGGAGGAACGGAACACACTGCACCACAGAGAACACAGTGCACTGAGAAGCAGTTCGAGTTCGATCATCGATTCGAAGTGGAAAGGAAAGGAGGACTCAGCGTCAGGGCGGGTCTAATTGGCTATTTAAAGCACTCGCCACAGAGAGCGGAGAGAAGCGGAGATCGCTGCTTTATAGAGTTGCTTTCGTCCACAACTCCGAGCTTCACGCTAAAGAGAAAGAGCGAGCGAGCGGCGACCGGGAGCGCGCGCCTGCGTTCCAAACGATGCACCATTTCCATTGCCATTTGCTTTAGAAATGGCCGTCTTTCGGGCTTGGAAAACTCTTTGAGCAAGCATAACGATGCATGTGTGTGCCCATTCATCGCCATCAATTCATTGTCGACCATCAAGTCAGTGCACATGAAAATTTGGTTTCTCTCTCTTTGGCGACCGCTTAATAGAGCAATTAAGCTTGCCGAGTTTGTGCAGTGCTTCTGTTATGGTGTGCTGCATGTCGAATCAAGTGGCCACATTAAGAAGAGAGTGGTTACTACTGCTTTTGCTGCAGAAAAAAATGGATTTTTCATTTACATGTGCGCCTAATTGAAAAAAAAATTTGCTTCCTCGGGTACTCAAATTAGTCATCAGAGCGCCTAAAGGCAGTTTTGAGGTACACTCGGTGTGCCAGGTGAGATGCACTGCGTCNTTGCTTCCTCGGGTACTCAAATTAGTCATCAGAGCGCCTAAAGGCAGTTTTGAGGTACACTCGGTGTGCCAGGTGAGATGCACTGCGTCAAACTCTGTAAACTATTGCGTTAACTGTTTGCCGAGGCTTCTTTTTCTTTTTCTCTTGCCTCAAACCAAGTTCAATCGTCAGTACGCCAGCCAGCCATCCAACTCGGTGTGGGGCCAATCTCAGCGTTTTTCCCTCTTTCTCTCTCACTTTGGCTACTGTCACCGAGCACTACTTGGGCAATGGCAAAATGCCTGTGAGTGAGTGAGTGAGTCGATCGTGTCTAATCGGTCGCCATCGCCGAGGTGACAAAAGCGATAAAGTTGCCTGTCATCCTGTTAGGTGCAGGGTGAGTAAATTAAATCTGACAAGGCTGCCACCAGTTCTCGTCCGTCTGTGCGGCCACTGGTGCACTTGCCTGTCAAACTTGACTGTCTGCCTGACTGCCACTTGAGCCTATTAAGTGCTGCTGTTGCTGTTATTGCTGTCGCTTCTTCGTCTCTTCTCTTCTCCTTCTTTTACTTCTTTCAATTTATAGTAGACCGTCAGTGAATGAGTCTGCCTGCTCGGAGCTGCCAATTGCTGCTCACTGCTCAAAGCGCTTCTCCTCGGAAGTGGCCATCAATTGCCGCCCGAGACATATCGACCATCTCCGAGGCCATGGACTCCTTCTCTCTGCCTGCTTGCCTAGCAGCACTGTCACTCAGCACCATTGATTGGCCGCCGCCGAGAGCNAAGTGGCCATCAATTGCCGCCCGAGACATATCGACCATCTCCGAGGCCATAGACTCCTTCTCTCTGCCTGCTTGCCTAGCAGCACTGTCACTCAGCACCATTGATTGGCCGCCGCCGAGAGCTGTGTGTGTGTGTTTGTGCAAGCTATCGGTTATTAGTCATTAGACAAAGAAATGGCAGTAGCACAGAGTGGAGAGAGGCTGAGATGATCAGAATGAGGAAAACGATGATTGAAACAAAGGAATAAAAATATAAAAAAGCCAAACCTGGTGAATGAATTTGGCCATCACTACCACCGCCGAGGGCCACTTTAAATTAGATTGCTAGTCAGAGGAAGAAGAGCCAGAGAATTGAATTGCGTTCAGTGAAATTGCCAATTTCCTGATAACGGCCACTAATTGGGAGTGCCATCGATGAGGACAGCGGCAGGACAAAGAGGCTACTAGTCGAGCTTCGGTCAGAGTAAAATTCGCTTGTTTGCGTCTCCAAAATTGGCAGCAGGGAAGCATCTTGAAGTTGGCGGAAGAAACCTCTATATAGTGACTGACTGTTCGTCTGACCTAGCATCCTCATGCAAAATAGCTGGTTGTGCAATATTAATCTAGTTAATCTGACGTTAATGACTGTACTAGTGTGTGTGTAATTAAAAGGCTCGTTGGTGGTAATGCAATTACGATCACAATCGCCATTAGGACGGCTCCTCTCGCCATTGTCGACCCACTGGTTCCCGCTTTCTCACTGTCACACTGCCTTCTTTTTTACTCCTTCATCTTCTTCTTCTTGCTCTGTGCTTAGGCAAAAGTAATTATAGCTAAATAAGTTATTAATTAATTAAATGCCGCCTCATTAGCGACAATTGAGTGCGCTAGTGAGTCTTCTCAAACAAAGGGAAGAACGTGTGTCAGACGTGTGTGCGCGCGCTTCAAAGAGAATCGCGCGCAATAAATTCTGCTCTAATTAACGCGATACACTGAAGCACAGAACACAATCAAGTGACAGCAATAACAAAAAAACCTTTCAAAACACAGCTTTTTATCTTCTCTGAAAAATGTACCAGTGTTTCCAATTTAAAACACAATTATTGCTATCAATATATATATCAATAATTGAAAATAATTAAATTCATCCCGGTAGTTGGGTAGCGTGAGAGAGAGTTCAATGTAGTAGGTTGACTTTAAAGTCCTTTGGTGAATAGTGCAATGC
>NW_016198210.1:0-2740 GCF_001687245.7 Rhagoletis zephyria | reverse complement strand
ATACGCAAAAAACGCGACAAAAGCAAGCAACAAAAACACAGGCATACATGTATATCTATAATATAGATTCTTTATACATATACAGTGAAACCTCGATATAGCGAATTTCAAGGGGTTGGATAAATGCTTCGTTATATGAGCAAATTTAGGTATAGTTTATGTTTGTTATAACGGGACTCTAACCGTCAACATATTCAGAATACGCTATGTAGAGGCTTTTGTGTCGATCCTTCGTTATATAGAGTCTTTCCTTAACGGGTGTCTGTTAACTGTCATACATATGTACATATTCGGAAAGTTTTCAGCTATTCTTATTTATAAATTTTTTCTTAGATATATCTACTCAATAAAAAAGTTGCTATATTCAATTTTTCGTTTTATCGAGTCTTCAGTGTATACATAGATACAAATACATACAAACATACAGACACTATGCGATTATGATGAAGAAATGATTAATTGCCGAAGAATGAGGAGGATGAATGTTTATGATTTTATGAGGAATTCAATTGGAGCGACAGTTGCACATAGGCAGACAGACGAAATGCAAGCAGGCAGACACTGATGGATATGAATGAAGGGCTGACTGCCTGGCTGACTGAATGGATGTACGGATTTTAAGGATCACAGACTGACGAGCAAATGACAAAGATGGGTTGAGTGCGACAACTGGAACTACAAATGAACCTCGATGTAGTGAGCAAGTGGCATAAATGTACATATGTGCATATGTATGTAGGTTTACATGTGCGTACTTCCGGCATAATGATGACAAAAAGGACGATGGCTGATGTAAATTAAAAGTCTGGCAAAAGCAATCGCTCTAACTGTGCAGTTCGTACTGTTTACGCAATTCTTGTTGCCTTTTGTAAATGCGTTGCTTCATACATATTCAATTAGCAAGCAAGCAAGTGAGTGAGTGAGTGGGTGAGTAACAGAGGTCGAATAGACGAAAAAGCACAGAAAAAATAGCCGAGAACGTTGCTTAGCCGAATGATGGTCATGACTATAATATTTCTCTCTAACTGCCTCACTGTTTGCTCTATGTATATGCACATGTCTCTAAACTGCTTTGTTTGTCAGTGTCCCTGTGCCATTTTGTAAGCGATAGTATGCAAATTGTTGCAAAAACAACAGCAAATAGTTTGTCCGCATGCATGCAACAGCATCCTGGCTATTACCCGGATATAGACAGCTCGGAAATGCAAATTAGCTAATAAGGCAGCGCCAAGTGTGCATAGACTCAAACATGCACATACGCATGGCAAAAACACGATACATAAATGGGATACATGAGAGAATCGGTGAAAAAGAGCACACAGCCGCGGCCAAACACCCACTCCACCTTTTGCCATTTGGAGCGGGTGGAAGCTTATTGCCCACTACTACCAATGCAAGCGGCGGTCGTGTGATGGCCCTTCATAATATGGGAAATGATCTTGACAAGAATAATTGCATGTTCGCATAATTAAAACCATTTGTAAGCTCATGCTTACAGGGACATACATACATACATACATATAAACGGTTGAATGCTCATTTGGCAGCAGTTGTCTTGCTGCATACAAAAAAAAAAACAGTAAATACGCAGTGAAAATAATGATAGCTATATCGACGGTGATTTTATTGTTGCTGATGGTAGTACGCTGAGATTTCGCCTTGTTTTTGCTGTTATTATTAATGACTGTCGGGAGTTGTGTTGATGATATGAATACTCGAGCACATTTTGAATACTCAAAATGACGGTTGTGCAGACTCAATTGTTGCTACTATATTATGAAATCGATAGTATTCTTCGAAAGTTTATGACAGATTCATAAAAGTACTCATAACTGCCATGGATTGTGTGCTGGCCTTGGGACCCGCCTCCTGACAACTGCATCCAGCGAAAAGTCTCGAAAAGCGGCAGATATATATTGACTCCCCCAACAGTGCCAACTCCTGCAAACGGAACAAGGAACTCTATATCGAAGATAATTGCTTAAATTAAGCAGAAGTAATTAAGTTCAGGTTGCAGGTTAGGAACGACATCCTTCGGGATTTATATACCTCAGACCTTCTTCTGTTCGCCCATCCAGCAGCGACAGGTACTCAACATTTTTATTCAAGTAGGAAGTAACAATATTTAAATTTAAACCTAATTCAAGAATGAACTAAATAGAATTATAATCTGAATTGGCATAGCGAATGCCTAACGCTGACGAGATTACATGATAGGATTAGTAGCCTCATGGCCTTTTGAAATTTACCTTAGGGGCAGTAGCGCCGGCGATTCCAGAGGCGCCGTAGTCGTCGCCGATTCATTTTGAAGTTGACCACGCCGTCGCCGCCAAGCCTGTCAGCGTAAACCTCTATTTTATAAATTGTCGTAGGTGCTGAAGCTCTCAAAACTTGAGTACTATTGACATGTTTACAACGCCTACGCTTGCTGCAATTTGCAACTGATTTGTCCATGAAGTGGACGCTTACGGGATACTGCAATTATTTGACGCTTCGTTTTGAGGTTTTTTAGAAATCGTAATCATTGGAAACACGTTGCCGTTGTATGTACATTAGGGTGGTCAAAAATAAGCAAAGCCGGAATTTTAATGCTCTCACTCCCTAGGATTGTTCTATTTCGTGAAAAATATACCCCTATTTTTTATTTTTATATTTGGAACATATATTCATTCATGCGTATAATCTACTTGTAGTGAAAGCGAGGTGGTCTAAATGCCCGATTTAGAACTAATTTAAATAG
>NW_016198209.1:0-2740 GCF_001687245.7 Rhagoletis zephyria | reverse complement strand
GGCTGTTTAGGATAATTGGGAATCTATAATCTTATAAGGTTCTGTTTGGCTATGTTAATGTGAAATAACCAACTCGCTTAGACCTGGCAGGTCCATTGTGATACCACTGTCTAACAATGGAGATCCAGTGACTATTTTCCGTGGAACCATTTTGAAGCTATCCTACACAGGATCTAAAGAAATGTTTACCTAAAATAAGTGCCCGACTGTTGCTTCCATGACCATCGAAAAGCACACTAATAGCCTAAATTTGCGTCTTGCCATTGGTATCCAAATTTAAGACTGTTTCCACGCTGTGAAAGATTGGTAGCTTTCCTGGCTAGCTCATCAGCCCGGCAATTTTCTCCAAAATCTCTATGTCTCGAAAGCCATATGAAGCTGATCTTGAAGACAAGGCTGACATCAGCAAGAGCTGTCAGGCATTCCTGTGCAACCTTTTATCTTAGCATTACGACACTCATTGATTTGATGGCCGCCTGACTTTCTGAGGAGATGTTTATCGTAGTCTTCGTTACGGCATGTGTGTTAACGCGTACAGCTACCCTCTTTATAGCTAGAACTTCTGACTGATAAACTCTGTAGTTTTCCGGAATGCCGACGGTTCAAATCCTAATTCCTTACATTCAAATCCTAATTCCTTAGAGAAACCAGTCTTATCAGATTTACTGGATTTACCCTGTTTGGGTGGGCGAAACTTATACGTCACCGCCAACAACTGCTAGTTTCTCCAACAATTTGCTCGGTGCATCAGTCCAGGATACACCGTAACGTGACATAAGTCAAGTGCAATTCAAGCCTTGGATAGTGTCACTTTAGGTCATGTTCAGGAATGCGCACCACGCAACAAATGGCCGGCAGGCAACACCACAACTCTCTTGCATCTCACATTCCAAACAGTCTCCCACGGCACACAAAGATATTAATATTTCCTTGGGGAATAGCTTGACTGAGCAGATAGACGTGACAACCTTCGTCAGTGCGATCGCGGAAATCCTCGAATTAAGGATCTCAACACAGAGATTCGACAAATTGTGAACGAACATAAGCGGAAGAAGTGGGAAAAGCATCTGAATATTTGCAACTTTACCTCTGGTGTAAGTAGCTTTGGTCAACCGTGAGTTCACTGTCGAACCCGACAGAATGGAAATCTCTTTCTCATCTGGGCTGGAGTGATGCGAGAGCTACTTTATCCGACAGTTCACGCTGCATCCTTTGGCGAAAAAAGCCAAACGTCGATTGATAAGAAGGCTGCACAAACTACCAGCATGCAGTGCGCCTCTTTCTTTCACCTTCTTACCGGTGGTGAGCCATCGATAAGATGAAAGCCTCCGAATTCATAGGACCCGACGGAATATGCAAGCTGATGCTAAAAAAAAGTGGGTCCTGTGGTAGTAGGTTACCTTACCAAGATCCTCAACATGTCCATGGCCACTCTCATCACTCCGGACATCTGAAAAATTGGAAGAGTGGTCCCACTTCTCAAGCCGAGAAAACCGGCCAACAAAGGAGAGTCTTCTCGGCCGATAACCCTCCTTTCCCCGCAGCGAAGACACTTGAGGCCTTGCTATTTGCGCACTATACGAACAACCTGACCTCAGCGAGGCATCGGCATGGATTCCGCAAAGTGCACAGCAGAACAATTCGCTGCTCGGAACTTTCTCGCTGCTTGGATGTAAAGAACCTAACCCTCGCCTCTATACGACGAAGCTAAGGACTTGCCAAAACACGACGGACAGCCACCGGATGCCTTCTAATGTCGCTTCAGCACCATCTACATAACGAGGCTCAAATGCTCCTCGTCAGGCGGCATAACACAAAGCTCTGTAGGCAATTCTTAGTGGGGTGTCACAGGCCATAAACCGCATTCACAGTGGGTCTCGACCTACACCGACTCGCGGACCTGTGAATACCGTTTTGGGAACACAAGCACCTAACGTGGACGAGTCAGTGCTTCGTCTGCCTCGGGAGACTCGCACCACCATAGCTCGCACCACCACTAACCCAGTCGGAGTTGCGTACTTTCTAGGTTTTCCGTTGGTTGAGCTTGACGACAACGACTGATGTAGTATGATCACTCAGAAACGGCTGGGTGGATTTAAATAAATCATATGGAATATTCTTTTTGGTTTTCAAGTGTCACCTGCTTAAAAATTATATTCAATTCTAGCGTTTTAACGCCTTGGGGGCTTCCTCTTAACATTTTATTATTAAATTTTAAAGTTCTGTTGTAGCTGCTCTTAAGCATTTGCATTTCGTGGATTATTTATTATTCAAAAATTTCTGTGAATTCTCTGTCATCCGGTGATATATTTTGTATGCCGCCTGCTGCATTGTGGTCCTNCGCTTGCAGCAGTCTTTGGTTATGATTTTATACATGCATATACATACATATATGTATGTATATATTAATATGCATGAGTATCTTACACAGGCATACATATGCATACATGTACATAAATAATGTTATAGTGTGCGTCTATTTTATAATTAGAATTTTAAGCTGTTTATATACCCGTCATAGAGCAGCCGCAAATGTCCATACTAAGCTAAGCTCAACAGGCACAAAGGCTGAGATGAGCGCGCGAGCACACACACAGAATATACGAGTGTATAGGCATATTTGTTTGTACATACATGTACATATGTACACACATACATATATGGTATTCGTATTAAAAATATCCTGTCTCACAATTTTCTGTGTCACTGCTGTTTATCGCCGTGAGTGCACAAAGGTTTA
>NW_016198208.1:0-2740 GCF_001687245.7 Rhagoletis zephyria | reverse complement strand
ATTTGCATTTCAATTTGCCACCTTTTTACCAAAGCAAAAGGTCACTCCAAAACTCAGCACGTTCAGGAGCATGTCATAGCAAGACGTGTATAGTTCGCATTTGTCCAGCTGCAGATAGTGTTCTGTCTAGTCTCACTGATTAGTGTATTTGTACGGTTAACCACTATACACACTGGTTTCAACTACGCACGCCCTCGCCATACACGCACCTACATACACAAAAACCAAATAGCCACAAAACAACAATGCAGTGAATGAGAAGCTGCTCTGGCTGGAGGAACAGTGGCAACAGCAATGACATTTTGAAACAATTTAATAATGGTCAAGCAAAGCAATGTTCACACATATTTACATACTATATATGTGTATCGTAGCAAGTGTGGGTGTGTGTACCTGCATAAGCAAGTAAACATAAAAGCAACAAAAAAGTTGCTCTAAGCTAAAAATGCAACTAACGCATCGTTGGGAGTAAGCGTGAGTGGTGAGAATGAGGCAAGATAGTATTGGCAAGAGACTGTCGAGCACAAATATGAAGAGACAACTGATGGACCTTCATACATACATACAAACTTATCTATGTAGCTGTAAAGTATGCTCGGTGAGACACGCAATCAGTCAGAGTGTGAATGGAACAGAGCTGACAACCAACTTGAATAGGTGGCGTGTAGACGAACGAAGTGTGAGTCAAAGAACAACACTACAGGTAGCAATTTTACACACCAAACATCTTTTTTTACTGTTCTGTTAGATTAACACCCCCACAGCAACGAGAATAGTCACAATGGCGCAAAGGCTTTACAAGCAATGCTTGGCAGGCATTACGATAAGAGACTGCCTGCAATAGAGTTACTGCGACTGGTGCTGCTGCTGCTGCTCTCATCACTCGTTGTTCAATTATTCATATCCTCCGGAGCTGATTGAAATTCAATTGTGATAATGTGAAAATGGGCGGTCACAGTATATGAAAAGTTACATCTATGTACGTATGTATGTAAAGCAATTTTATTGCACGGAGAAGTTGCCGAACAGGAGTGACACTTGTTAACACTTTCGAAAATTGCTTACACTCGATTGAAACAAAACGAAAAATACTATTTTCAAACATGAAGCACCTTATAAAAATAAAAGTCTTCAATAACTGTTATCTAAGACATATAATATAAAAATTAATAATAACTGTTATTTGCAGATTATTTAGATAAAAATAAAAAATAACACTTATTCTGGATTTATAAAATAAAAATCTGAAATAATTGTTATTTAAGGAGTCATTATATACAAGTCAAAAAATAATCATTTTTTATAATAGAAGTTGTAACTATTACGATCCCTGATCAAATATTTTTCGAGCCCAGTTTCCCTAACAATTGAAAGAATCCGGCAGTCGTATAACGTGTATCTCCTTTACGGATCATGATATCATACACGCTCTTATAAATACGTTTTCAGAAACACTCGCCAAATTTTTTTTTAGCAACGCAACACCTTTGTTTGAAATCAATGACTGCGATTCATTTTCCGTACTTAAGGAAGTAGGCCAACAAGCTCTCAGAAAATATTGCCGGGGCAACAATGGATAAAAACAAAGAACTGCCTTTCTTTTCTTGTAAAAGTACATATATACACACATATATGTACATATGTATATTCATGTATGTATGATGCATTCATATGTATGTGCAGATTGTTTTGCACCTCAACAACTATGCATCTGCTTAGCCGCCTGTCTCTGGTACCTACTAGGCAATTGAAAGCTTTAATCATACTTTCTGGTGATTGCAAATCTGACATTGTCACACGCAATGCGACAACGTGAGCTGGTCGGTCACTCATTTATTCTGAAGCATGCAAACGCACAAACGCCCATACACAAACTAAAAGGTACATTTACGAGCTTACTTTGAGCCTCTTAAGTCTTTCATTTCACAACGAAATGCATGCCTATGAATATTGCCGTGCACAGCAAAGTCCAACATCTTCATTTGCATCGCCATAGTACAAGGTGCACCACAACCATATAACCAAGCAAATGTACGGCAAATGGCGAAATATCAACCCATATGCTCACACAAAGGTTTGTGTGTGTGTGTGTGTGTGTGTGTGTGTGTGTGTGTGTGGTTTGGTGTGTGTGCGTGTAGCACGTCCTTGTTGGTCGTCTTACAGCAAGCCAGCTAGTTGGCACCACTTTTGGTCAGCAATGTAATAAAACTGTCATTAACAGCATGCCAAAGGTGGTACGACGGTGCGTATACGTGACGGCATTTACACAGCAAACCAAGTAGGTATGTGTATGTATGTACATAAATCTGGACGGGAGTTAAAGGATGTTACATAATTGCTTTCAGAGCACTTTTGCTTTTATAGTTAGGCCTCGCCGCTTGCGCACAAATTCAGCTGCATTTGTGTGTGTGTGTGTGTGTGTGTGTGTGCGTGGGTGTGTTCATCTGTGTTTGCCTCGGCATTTGTATGCAGCTGCTTTTGGTTCAAGCAACACACACTCGTCAGCTCGATGCTATTCGCATCAATATCTCCCGAAAAGCAATAACAGAGTGGCTGTTCTAACAGACCGCAATAAAAATATATTTACACATTTGCAATTTTATGTCTCATCACTTTCGATTTTCTGTGAAAACTCATTTGGACTACAAAACAATGTACATACATACATACATACATATTTTTTAATATATTCATGCCCACCAAACAATTTGTGTTGCCGGCAATAAGAAAACGTGTCGCC
>NW_016198206.1:0-2740 GCF_001687245.7 Rhagoletis zephyria | reverse complement strand
TTCCCTAACTTGATTTAATTAAACTTTTAAAACCAACCTAAAATAGGATAAAGTAAAGTAATTGGCAATAAAATTAATTTAGCCGGAAAACAAAGCGTGGGATGCTTCTTAGATTTTGTAGTCCTGTTAGTTATTGGCAATATTCAATATTACTTAATTAAAAACGAAAAGTTCAAAACAATTGCTATGAATCACCCCACGTTTTATTTTCCGGTATTGTCAATTACTTTATCCTATTTTAGGTCGGTTTTAAAAGTTTAATTAAATCAGCTGAACCTCCATTCAGCCCTTCCCTGGATTGGGGTAACGCAGACGCTTTCAGCTTCTGCGCTACCTTCCATCCAGCTTAGGGCTGCGGGCCCAAGAACTGCCAAGAACTGCCACCTCCTTATCCAGGGTGTAACGCGACACTGTGCCCATTGGACGGTTTGCAGCCAAAGGGGAAAACCGGCTGTATTTTTAACGACGCCTTCTCGACACCGGGCCGCCTCGAGGAGTAACGGTGGCCTTACTGCGGCAAGGGGCGCTGTCGTGGCGGACGAATGAGATCCCCAGCAACTATTTAGACCGCTATGCCCGGCTGGTCAGGCATGCGGTCGTACGAACAAGATGAATGCAACTAAAGATCAACAACAAAACCAAAAACAAAAACAAGCAACAAATAAGCAGCAACAACAAGCTAACAACAGCAACAACAAAATTAGGAACACAAATAGCACAAAAGCGCAAGAAAAGGCACAAGAGAAAGGTACTAAAGGTACTAAGCAAGAGGAACGGAGGAAGAGCTTCCCAGAGGGCCTCTCCGATGCTGCAGCGGCACTCTTTATAGAGTACGCGCGGGAGGACGATGAACACTCTACGAGCAGCGGCATCTTCCACGAGAGGGCGTTGAGAGATGACAGTGGGCATGAGACCACGAGCGGTAGTGGGAGAAGGAGGTACCATAGCGAGTCCTCGCGCGGGCAAACCAGGTCCCCTAGTCAGTCCGGATCGACGACCTCGCGCGACTCCTTGAAGAAGCAGAAGGGACGCCACTTGGATAGAAGGGCGAATCCACCAACTCTTCCTCTCGCTGGGAAACCCGGCTCGCTGACCGACCCCAGGAGGCTCGGGCTCCGGGGCGAGGCGCTATGTGAGGTACACCGAACAAGGCAAGACTCCCGAGGTAGCTAGGGAGCTAGTTCTCGCTAGATCGGCCCCACAAGGGTTGAGTAAGCGGGACTCTTAGCGCTACAACAGTACGACCGCACCCGCGAATGAGCGGACGAGCGGGCATACCAGCGAGTGTCATAAACCCACGCCCGCTGAGAAGCGGAGTGACGGACAGCACCATGCTACGGGTGTTAGGCACGACAGGCACACTGGCGAGACCGCACCCGAATACAAGCGGAAGAGCGGGCATAGTCGCTATGATGAGAAGCACAGAAACCAGGACAACAAGGTGGAGGGCTTCGGTGAGACCGCACCCGCGAAGCGGAAGAGCGGGCAGTTAACACCGAACACTCCGGCCCCAAAGAAGCAGCGGGAGTATCCACCCCCTCCAACATCGGGACCCGGGGGTAAGCATCTGGAGCCAGCGGCTTCTCAGGGTGGAGAAGGGCAAACGCCTAGCTACTCTGATGCACTAAGGGGCATCAGGGTTGCGGTGCTGCCTAGTGACTACCCTGCGGAGGCGCTGAGTCCGGATGAGCTAACTGCCCTACAGGACACCATAATGGACGAGGTGTTCAAAGGGTGGACGCATCCGCTTGCATTATGCGGGGTGTACTTCCGTCCAGGCATGCTCCTGGTAGATTGCAAAGATGAGGGCACGGCTAAATGGCTAGAGGAGGTCACACCGAAATTAGGTAGCTGGAAGGGGGCGATGATATCCCACCCATGCATAACATGACCATCTTCCTGCCGAGAAGTGCTGACAAATTGTCGAGAGCACCCTCTGTGATATCATTCAAAGAGGCCTAAGAATTACGAAGGGATGGTGCAACAAGCTAGGACTTATCATAAATCCTGCCAAAACCGCCGTCATTCCTTTTACTAGGAAAAGAGCCCTTCCGGGCATGAGGAACTAAACCTTGGAGGGAGGGGGTCGTGGTTAGCGTCGCCAGCGAAGTGAAGTATCTGGGACTAATCCTAGACACCAAACTTCTATGGAAGAAACATGTGGACGCGATCACCTCCAGGGCCACGAAAGCGTTAATGGTGTGTAAGCGTCTGGCGGGAAAATTCTGGGGTTGTACGCCCAGGATCCTGAGATGGCTCTACATCATGATAGTAGAGCCAATGATCACCTATGGGCCTCTTCATATAACCATAGAGCAGGCAGCCAAAATAACTCTGCTTAACAATCCGAGAGAGGGATCTGGAAAAGGTAAAGTCATTTCCTCTAGGAGTATGGAGAAGCTAGGGTCCTCGCTCCCACTAGCCCTGCTACCTAGAGATGACATAGGAAAGACCATAGTCTTTGAGAAGAAATTCAAAATAGAGCTCTGCAGTAAAGCGACCTGGAGTGTCTCCGCATTCGAGGCAGTACTTCAGGGTTGCACTCTGCACTGGTACACGGATGGCTCGAACAGCCCAGAAGGAATAGGTGCTGGAATTGTGGGACCCAGGGCCAGGATTGTTGTTCCTATGGGGAAATATCCGAGCATATTTCAAGCAGAAGTCTATGCTATCTGCGGATACAATCATAGTTAGAGGGTATAGAAACGAGAGAATTATAATCCTTAGCGATAGCCAGGCA
>NW_016198205.1:0-2740 GCF_001687245.7 Rhagoletis zephyria | reverse complement strand
CTTTTCATATAACGGTAAATTTCAGAAATGCTTGAAACTTCAATATTTCGAAATTGAAGGACGCTAATTTACTCAAAATTGATACACCCCGGCTTACCATCTAGCGGAAGATTTCGGAAAGGTCAAAAAACATATATTTAATACTTGCGCCGGGTATTTAATGTTCGGCCCGAACTTAGACTTTCTTACTTGTTTTTTTTTTTTAAATTTTGAGCACTGGAGCTTCAACATAGTAGTATGCATATGGGTGTTTCCAGCGGAAGGTCCACCACGACAAAAAAAATAAAAGTTTTATATCTAACGTATTTACGGGCCGATTTGTCTGCTTTTTAAAATATATACTGGCTATATAAGTAGAATCATCTTTGGATAAAATGGTCTTCCTAGGTGGTGCCAAGGTCGAGATATTTCGAAAAACCGTATTTATGGTCTAATTTGGTTCGAATTTCGCGTATGTGGTTGAAACATAATAAATCATAGATTTCTAATAAATTGACCCTCAATTGGCGCTGGAGTCAAAATATAAAGTATATTCTACATAAAATACATGTTTTATTTGCCTTGAAAATTCATTTAAAAGCAATATTAACAAAAATATAACGATGGAAATTTATGTCAAGTGACGCCACGTCACGTCACGTTTCACACTTGGGGTTGTAAAAGAGAATTGAAACAATTTGCATTAATTCAAAAAACTCTAAAAACAACTAGAATTGCTCCAAATCATATTAAAATAAGTTTCATGAAAATAGCCATCCACAATTCGCAGAGTTTTGCGATTTTGTAAGAAAAGAAAAAATCAACTTCCATTTTTTGTCACGTAACGACACTCTCTTTAAATGCTTATATTTCAGGACCAAGCAGTTCGATTGATTTCAATTTTCGGTTAAATATAGAGCTAACTATGTGCTATACAATGGCCCAAAAAAGTTAAAGAAAACAAATGGTATTCCTTTATTGTATCACATTGAATTCGTACGACTGTCACGTGCGCCACCATGGGAATGCCCATATGTTTCGATGAGAAAGTATTACAAAATTAAAAATATTTGTCTGGAATGGAAATGTTTGTCTCACATACACCAGTAATATCTTCAAGGACCACCTCATCGGATGCTGTCATTGTCTATGCTTTAGCATCATATAACAGCACGTTCAAGATGACTCAATCGCCTACTCAGTCCACAGTATCACATGTTGCCTAGAGTTATTCTCCGCTGTACTTCATACCTAAATAAACGTGTCACCACCAGCAGTAGCCTGAGTGCCAAAACGGGTGTGCTCTGACCGCATTCCTATAGGCGGGAGGTACCTAGTTATGTTCTAATTTACCCCTAGATCTACACGATTTACTTCTCTATCTAATTGACAGATGTCAATATCATCGCAATATGGCTGCAATGGTACGCTCTTGCAAAAAATTTTAACTGTACGGTACAGTTCTGCGGCTCTTATTATCTTACATCATCAAACATTATCAAATATCAAATTTAAGAAATCACACGAAACCAAGGTGCCCTGACTGCAATTACGACAGGGCTGGTGGCACGGCTACAGTATTCGGACATCGCGGTATAGGGGTAACTACTTCTTGCGCTGTCGAAATCGGCTTTGAAATCAATAATTAGATGGTGTGTGTCGATCCTATTATCGAGGGTCTTTTCCCGAGATTTGGCATATTATGAATACCTGATCTATCGTGGATTTGCCAGATCTTAAGCCATACTGAAAAGGTCAATCAATTCGTTGAGGGTGGGATTCAGCCTCTCACACAATATACTCGATAAGACCTTGCAAGCAATGCTTAGAAGGCGGATCCCGCCTTTCTTATCGATTGGAGAGAGCGCACTTAAATCCCAGGCGTCGGCCATGCATTCATCTGACCATATTTTGCAAAAGAGTGGATGCATGCACCTTATCAACCCATGACCGCCGTACTTGAATAACTCAACTGCAAGCCTGGCAGTTCCAGCATATTTGCTGTTTTTCAGCCGCATAATTGCTATTCGTGCCTCGTCATAGTCAGGCGATGGGACATTGACTCCGTCTTCATTGTCTAGTGCTCGGGTTCATCTTATCCGCTACTTTCAGTACCGCTGCCATTTAATGGAGTAGAAAAGTGTTTCCTCTATAATTTAAATACGTTCTTCACATCGTTCACTGCGTCAACATGCTTGTTATTAAAGAAGTTTTCTTTGGTTTTGAAACCTTCCTTAACTCGGCTAACTATTTGATAAATGATTTGGTCGTTTTTCCTGTCGCGCAGTGTTTTAAGCGCTTCTCGTTCACAAATTTTGGCCTCTCTCTTCTCATTGCGGAAAATATGTGTATTTTCAGCTCCCTACATCAGTGCCAGCTAGTTCCTGTAGGAGGCGACATATTTTTTTTCTGCACATTCGCGACTTTTGCCATCGTACCAGTTGTTCTTTCTGGCTCGGTGAAATGCGACTACTTCGTCGACGGCGATGCTTAACTAGCGGCGGAAAATGTGGTTCAACAGCTAGCAGAAGAATACTTACTCTCTGAGTCCAGTAGTGACTGTCGAATCGCGAATTAGCTGGCCGTCTTTTGTGATTGCAAGCTTTCGACGTTGAGCTTTCCAGAGGCAAGAGCTTTTCTTGGCTGCAACAGGAGTCGATGTTCGACCCTCGGAGTGTATGTACTACGTCTACAATAGTGAAAGCGTGCCTTCCGTCTAGCACAGCACAACCTATTTGGTTTATCGTTTCTCGATCGGGAG
>NW_016198203.1:0-2740 GCF_001687245.7 Rhagoletis zephyria | reverse complement strand
GACAAAATAGGCATTCACACAGTAATTGACCAACTCGCAAAATGGAAGGCCGGCCCCAACATCACTAATTATATTATTAACTTTATGANGCAAAATGGAAGGCCGGCCCCAACATCACTAATTATATTATTAACTTTATGACAAATCGTAAGTTTATGGCACGAATAGGTAACCATCTCTCTGATTTCTGGGCAACAGACAACGGTATTCCCCAAGGATCCCCTTTATCTGTCATTGTTTTCCTGATTGCATATGACAAACTATGCTCTGTAAAATCACTCCACAAAGAAATTGACTTTTGCGCCTACGCAGACGACTTCAACATTATAATTAAATCAAAAAAAGAAAAGTGTCCAACAACTGACTTGAATAACCTTTTTCAAGACATCTTAACTTGGTGCGATTACTCAGGAGCAAACTTATCACCAACAAAAAATCTATACATTCATCTCTGTCGAAAGCACAACTGTGCACTGTACTATCACGAAGCATAAGCCTCATACCCTGTGATGAGTTAAAAATCTTAGGAATCATCATCAACAAGAGATACAGATGGAACCCCCACATCGAACACCTAAGCGCTTCTCTGGTCACACAATTAAACATTGTGAAATGTCTAGCTGCCCCAAAATTTAACTGCGACACTCAATCTATCTTAACAATTGTTAGAACACTAATTATACCCAAAATAAGTTATGGCATTTCTCTTTACGGCTACGCCCCTAAATCTCTTATAAACAAAGTCAAGTCACTACTTAACGCGGCGATAAGAACCGCGTTGGGAGCGCTGCGCTCTACACCAATCGCAAATTTATTTTTTGAATCAAAAATATTGAACTTTGAAAATCAAAGAGACTTAACTACCGCTAAATTATTTAAAGCTCTTATAACAAGGTAAGACAACCCGCTTTATAGTATCGCCAATAACCTAAAAAAGGGGAAAAACACCCTCAAAATACAGCCTGCTATAAGTAGAATCATAGAACTTTGCTCAGCAGTAGATATACCTCTAAAGCCCGCTAAATATGGTACCCATAACTATCCCTCATGGTCCTTTCATTGCATATCTTCAACAAAAACTACACGAATCCGATTCAATATCAGGCAATGTTCACCGAAGTTAGAAATAAATACCATAACTATACTTTTATTTATACTGATGGATCTAAGATCAATCAAAGCACCTCATATAGCATAACCTTAGAAAACGAAATTATAAAAAAATCAATTGTCCCATACTATAGTTCTGTATATTCAGACCAAATTATTGCCATATCTGAAGCAATAAATCTAGTAATTCGTGTTGTGTTTTATGCAAATCGTTGTTTTAGAAAAGTCGGATTTTGTGTGTTTCTTGGTTCGTCTTTCAAGTATTTAGGTAATGTTTTAAGTGTGTTTTCCCTATCGGCCCTCAATATTTTTATTTACATATTGTTTGTTAATATTTAAAGATTATAAAAGTTTTCAGTGTAGATGCATCGACCTGCAGAGGCTCGCGTAGTATTCCATAACGTAATCTAAGCTCTTTATTTTCTACAGTTTTGTTCATATTTATGTTTTGATTTATCTAATTTTCTAATTAAAAATGTTTCTAAGCACAAGTTACCACTGCGAACTTTCTCGATTGCATGTTTTTGAGATTTGGCGTGAAAATTCCGGTACGCATTCCCAGAAAGTTCAAAATGTGCTGGGTGCAATAGCGAAAGATATTGAATATGAAGGTTTTGATCCAGATCGGTAGGAGTTGCAAAAATGTATTAATTACAATGTATTAATTAAAATGTAAAAAAATTGCATTGTATTGACAAAGATCCAAACGCCAAAAATCACCAGTTTGAACTAGTTTTTGTTATGTAATATTTATTAACAGGAACAGGAGAATCGATTTTCTTCAAAATTTGCTATTTTTTCAGCTTTTCTCACTAAAAAATTTCATACAAACAAACAAAAAATTAAATATCGGGCTCAACGGGTCTCTTGCGAATTGTATTATTTAGTTTCCCTTTTAAAATTTATTGTGGCCTATTAATATTTATTTCAATAGTGTTATTGAGCTTTGTACCACGATTTGTTTGCTAAGTTCCATTCTTCGTGCCCAAAACTCAATAACAATATTGCATTAGATTTATATAAAAAAAAACAGTTAATCAAAATGAGTGAAGAATTAAGGCTCCAGGGAATTGTGAACACAAAAGGCCAACTTTGAACCACTGCGCGTTGACGTTACTGAGCCGTATCAACGTCACTCTATGCAATTAAATTGGTTTGCAATCGCATATTTTACGTAATATTGCAATCTGGTTGAATTGCAATTAACATTGATTGCTTATATTTTGATTGCAAAAATTTAAATTTGCAATCATTAGAAGAAATTGATTGCAATAACTTTTTGATTGCAATTAATTTTTGATTGCAATCATCAATTGCATAAAAATTGCTAACTGTAATCTGTCTGACATTTATTTTGATGAATAATTGGAAGTACGATGGTGAGGCACACAAGCCCTCAGTGGGTTAACGCATCGCATTAACAGCGCAAAGTGGACCCCCTNAACATTGATTGCTTATATTTTGATTGCAAAAATTTAAATTTGCAATCATTAGAAGAAATTGATTGCAATAACTTTTTGATTGCAATTAATTTTTGATTGCAATCATCAATTGCATAAAAATTGCTAACTGTAATCTGTCTGACATTTATTTTGATGAATAATTGGAAGTACGATGGTGAGGCACACAA
>NW_016198201.1:0-2741 GCF_001687245.7 Rhagoletis zephyria | reverse complement strand
AATACCGTCGCGTGCGTCTGCGATATAAAATGTGCAAAAAATCTACAACCAATGTGCGCTCCGCCAAAAATAAAATTAATATATATTTTTTTAAATTTTTTGTTTTGTTAATTGCCAATTTTCCTTATTAAATATTGTCATGTGTGTTGGCAGATTTCGTAGCACCAGCTTGCCACGAAACTTCTATCACAAATGTCAATGTTCCATTTTGATGATCGCACCTGGCATTGGCACGATTTCCAATAAGCGTTGTAGATGCAGTCGGTGAGTGGAAAATTCATACATACCGTTGTACGTGTTCCAAATTCAATACCATTTTTTCTTATTTGCCAAGGTTTTTTTTTTTTTGCATAATCAATGCCTGCCGTTTGTTGATATCCTGCTTTTCATGTAAATATTTTTAATTTTTCAAATTTTAGTATCCCTCTATTCTTATTTACATATTTCACCCCTGTTAGAAAATGTATAACATAAAAATATTCTATATTTGTTTTTAAATTTTGTGTCCATAAATGTTGCCCTACGTCTTGAAACACATAATGCCGTATTTCCACTTGGCTTTGAAACGACAAACATTTTAACCACAAAGTTGAAAGTAATATTCATCATATTTAATTATCCTTGTTTGTTAAGTTTATCCAAGGTAAAGTTGGATTGGTTGGAGAATAGACTTCCTCCTAACTCCAATTTTTATGAAAACACAGAAAGTAGCACCACAAATTCGATAAGAACAAAATAACACGAACTCTTTTAATAAAGATCGAATCCTTCTGATTCTGAGTTTAAACCCGCAAAATGTTGCATTCAAAGTCTTGCGAAATATTCAAAGAAAATGGTTACAAGAAGTTCTTTTCCTCACCTGTAAAATTTGTAAATGGGAATTAGCAGCTTTTCGCTCCAAAGGCAGTGTAATACGATTGGGCATTTGCCCAAAATTTGATGCAAGTCGTATACCAATCGTACGATGCACGAAAAATAATTTGTTCAAATTTTTCAATAGAAGCTCGCTATATTGTACCAATCGTGTGACAAAATTAAATCTCGTCCCATTTTTTTATTTCGTGCCAATAACCCAATATCAAAAATGTATAAATCTGTACAAATGTACCGATCGTGTGACACTGCCTTAAGCCAGCGATATGCCAATTTAGATTCGTTGTGATACCTTATGGAGTTGCCAATCCCTTGCGATGTTAAAAAGGTCAATGGAGAACAAACTACTTTGCTATCATCTCTGCCAAATCTTTTATTTTCACCTGAGATCTATGCAAGGCCTTGAAAGAAATGAATAAGGTTGGGGCAATGTCCTAAAAGGTACATTTTCTTTTATATGTGGTTATGTCCACCCCTAGTCGCATGTCGTGTGAGCCAATTAGGCAGAGGCCCATAAGAGATTTTAAAGGTAATCCTGACAGTTTCACAGAACGAAAGGACTTTCCAGTGTTCATTGGCCACTAGAGTGGTGCGATCACTAACCAACTGGCCGTTGGTATACCTTCCTTTCCCGGAAAAGTGTGGGTGAATGCACCTGCGCTTGTCAATTCGTCAGCTTGGCAACCACCCTTAATATGTCGTTGTACAGTAGACCACGTCAAGAAAAAATCCTGCAATGCGACCGAAACCCGACTCAAATTCTAGTAATTCCTTTTTTGTAATTAAAAGATTTTACCCAAACAGGGCAAGCGATTAAAAACGATAATTTAAACAATCAATATGCTAACGAAACTATAGGCCAAATATAGTATAATTGCGTTTTTAGTTTTTCTCTTTGACGTCTGGATTTCTTTTAAAAGGACTTTGAAATTTCGAATATATGATTAAATCAAAAAATTATTTTAAAAATTCAGTTCAATGTAGAATAATAACGGTGTAATAATGCTGCGCTGTGAAGAAAACTTCAATTTTTTCAAAAAATCGTACAGATATTTCTTTCATGGCAAGCCCTTCATTAGATTTTCTTTGCAAAATTTGCAAAAAAAAATCGTTATAGAGTTCGGTCTACCTTTCTGATTTTTCTTTAAGAACTTCGCTGTTGCACAAGCATCATACTAAAATTTAGATCTGCCATATCCTTTTGTATTCACCTATTTGTCCTCCATTCTGTGCTAAAATGTTACAAACCGTATTTTATACAGAAATATGTATACATAGTTATTACATATGAATATCTCGTTGCATGAATCTTTGTATACTCGTGTGATGCAAACAAAGCTGTACATTCTTCTCTAAAAATATTGCAAATATCATTTTCCCCTGCGTTACTTACTTACTTTTATAGTTTCTCAGAACACTATATTGTATAACTAAAATTTTTACACTTCCAGCTAATCATATTTTCCCCNAACATCACTTACATGACTACAGCATACTGAGTCAGCAGCAACAAGCACGCCATCCGCTAGACGATTCGGTGTTGGAGCACAGCAGTAACATGCTTAGTAGCGGTGATGCCACCTCGAATGATAGTGTCGAAGGCGTACTCTGCCATAACAGCGACTTAGAGCAGATCTATGCGCCCTCGCTCGATCTCGACCGCTGTGTGCAGGGTTGCGTGCGACGTAAAACTGTGCAGAAGGAGGGACGCAAGCCGGCCGTCGCCTCATGGCAACGTTACTGGCTACAAATATGGGCCAATTCACTTGTCTACTTTCCGCCCAAATCGTTTAAAGGCAGTGAGCGTAGCGATTTCAAACGCGAGCCATGTAAAGTGTGTCCACTCGAAGGTTGGTTTGCGCAGGTGG
>NW_016198200.1:0-2741 GCF_001687245.7 Rhagoletis zephyria | reverse complement strand
CCAAATAATTCAGTGATGCACTGCGCCCCTGGACAAAAGCATGATTTACATACATACATATATGTAAATACAAACACATACTCATTCACTCTCTCTCGTTTCTCCTACGCCGATTTAATACATCGCTAATGCCTCGCACTAATTTCGACGTGGCGTAGTCCGACATACTAGTTACATATGTATGTATGGATATACAGAGATAGCAGAGCGAGTCTCGACTCAGTGTACATATGTATGTACCTAAGAGTATGTGTGTGTGTTTTTGGCTGTTTTGACTTAGCTTCATGCCGGTTATTCGAATCCAACGAAACCGGCTTTCTTGATACTCGTGTATGAGTGAGTACGCGCCTATTCGAAATTCGAAAAAATATGTGTACTTTAGCCGAATACGCTACACAGCTTGTTGTTATTTTCCGGCATTTTGCTTCACATCGTCATTTGTTTTTCTTGTTTCATGGTCTGCGTTTTACTCCGCTTATTCGCATTTTTACGCTTAGCAGCCCGCCACCGCCGCTACTATCTTATTTTGTTGGTCCAACCTTTGTACATGCATGGGGAAATGTCCCAGTAGCAAAATCGAATGGCTAGTGTATGAGGTGGAAATGTGGTCGTCGTTTAAAGTACAAAACCGCGTATCAAGAAAATACAAAACCTCGTATGTGCGGTTGCCACGATTTTATAGGTGAGAGTAAAGCTATTCCTATTTCAAAACGGCTCTCTCTTTTTTCCCTAATTATCTCTTCTTCCTATGTCTGCACATATCTTCTTTGGCTCGCCTTCTATGCAGCGTCTATCTTAAAATAAGCAACACTTCAATTAGTATCGAATGAGACCGGCCGGTTTTGATAACCAGTAACTTTTTAAGAATTATTTTTTGACGGAATGTATTTTACCTTTAATGCCTGATTCCTTAAAGGTGAGGCATCTCTGCCCGCATAGTGGATGTCCTCTACAACTTAAAATCTGAATATACGGGTATAATATCTCATCGCCAAGTACTCTCCGCTGCAGGAGCGTCTCGGCACTGTTCGCATTAGATCGAGATTCCTCAATATTTCGTTTGGTGGTTCCTACGTTTCGAAAAATAGTTATATACAACAAATACCAGAATGAAAGACTAAGACGAACTCGACAAAAAAAGAGGAAGCATCGAACAAAAGGCAGTAATATCAAGCTTTGCATTTGAAAAAAACACCAAATTTTTATTGGTGCATTTTATGGACTTAATATGCATACGTACCTAATCTTATTGTAAGGATGCCGATTCAAATTAATAAAAATCAATGTTTCTTGCACGTCGGTCGATTTCTTCCGGCATGATTGAAAGTACTGCCACATATTTTGTTGTCGTTTATGATTGTCACTGTGCCATGAGTTTGTTCAAATTTTGTTTCCATTTTTTTGAAGATTTACAAATTTGATGTCTTCAAACTAAAAACAAAAGACCAAGCACCAAACTCAAAAATTTTCGCGTTTTGAATACCCATTAAATTTGGTGCGAAAAGCACGAAATTGGCAACGGTGAATGTAAACAGAAGTATTGTATGACGTCAGCGAATGGGTGGATACTGTAAAATCGACGAAGAGTGGGTTAGCGTTCGTCGAATGGCGCCACCTTCATTTTCTGCATCGTGGATTGTATCTATATCTGGTCGCACCGTTGGAAAAACTGCAAGAGCCGACTTGTGTCCAGAGCACACTTGAAACCCCTATACCTATAAATGATACTCCCGGCAAAATCATAGAGTTTTTAATGGCAGGTACGATGTTTTGTGATACCATGCAATTGCTGGCGTGGTGGTTTTTCTCGTTTGCTTTTATGTGCCCATTTGTTTATCAGCAATCGCCGTTGCGATTGTTTTTTCAGCTCGGCTTAGATCTTTTTCTGCCATAACTTTTGCCTTGTTTTTTTTTTTTCAATTGCTCACTTGTCTGTCTACATAACCGAAACGGTATGCCGATCGTCGATCTTTACGGTGCCTGCTTGTTCTTGTCCAATATATGTTCGATTTTATTTATGACTTTGTCTCTTTGTTCTTCGAATTCTACAGCCGATGCGTCGCTGTACTTTGGCCTCACACATTTCTTTTTCTCATGGCTGCGTTGCCTGCACGCTCTTCTCTTATCTTCATATCAATAATTTCTTTCTCAGTCCAATGGCTCTCTTGGCCTGGCACAGTGCTTCACTAATATTCATACTAGCGCTGCACTTATCTGGTGAATGAGAGTTCCTACAATTACATTAGGTACCTATGTGGGAACATCTCCCTCACTGCAATCTAGTTTTGGACCATTCATGTGGATGGCTGTACGGGTAGAGTACCGTACCGTGTTGAATCTATTTTCTGCGGTTAATCAAGAATATGAATAGCCTTGGCGTTTACAAATTATAAGGCAACTAGCCGGCCACGGATGCGCGAGGCTTCGCCACGCTCTGAATGTATGCATATGTATGTACATTTTCGTATTTGGAGAACGGAATCATATGCAATCATGTACTTCACTTATTATATGCTTAAAATATCTTGTCTAAATCCATTCAGTAGCGTGGTCAAAATATCTCGCCTTTCCCTTATATTATGTATTGAAGATAGTAGTTTTAAATAGGTGGCAACCCTACTCAAAAAAATAAAATTTTTATGCATGCGAAAGCTATGCACTTTCATTTGGTTTCTCATTTTTTTATCCAACCAACGGTGAAGATCTTATAGTTTTCAAACAGGTGGCAACCCTACTCAGAA
>NW_016198199.1:0-2741 GCF_001687245.7 Rhagoletis zephyria | reverse complement strand
ATAGTTGCTTGAGGTTTGAAGTTCTCTATACATTTATTTAAGCTTTTAACCCTTTCCGGTCAAATTCGTCTCTGGCGAATATAAAAATTTGTCCTCTTAATTACAAGGTTTATAGAGCCTCATAATACCAAAATCAAAAAAAAAAAAATATTCAAAAATTTTTGTGGGTATTGTATTAGGGCTACCTCAAATTTGTGCAGGGGTATATTGTACAAATGTCCGCAAACTAGTAACATAAACATTTTCTTTGACCACTCGGGAAAAATATGTAAAGTCAAGATAGTTTCATTTTACATCTTTATATGATGAAATGCTTTTTATATTTCCATGTTATGTGCTTTTCTTAGTGATTTTATTCAATTTTCGCGTATTTTTTATATAGTAAATTACCACCACTTGTGTGTCACTGGAATTTTATAAAATGGTATATTTTTAAATTAAATTCTAAAAATATTTTGGAAACGTTTTCGATTCTGAAATTTACATAAACTATTCGGGACAGTCAAAAACTTCATAAAGTTTAATTTGTTTTCAAAAATATTAAACGATTTTTGGTAGCACGCTTCCAATGTTACCAAAAATTAAATGTACATACAATACTTCAAATGCACGGAAAGGGTTAAAGTTTACGACGTACAACAATACGACACTTACGACACCGATGTGAATCCCTCAGTTGTGACCATGTATGTATGTAGGTTTGTGCATTTGCACACAACTCGATAAGTAAAGGCTGTGAAATGCGCTGCGCGTCAAGTAAAGCCAGCAGGAAAGCCTCCGAGTGTAGTGGCTTGAAATATGTACTATATATGTAGATACATATGCATGTTTGTGCATTTGAGTTGTCTTGGCAAATTGCTACTCCTTATTTATTGTTTGTATATTTGCTCGCAATTTTTCGTACTGGTGGTGCATTTGAAAGTTCATACGTCACTATTTCACGGGTTACCCCCACTACGGACGTATGTGAAAACAATTCAACTAAGCGTGAAATAAATAAAGAAATATACATACCAACATATCCAGATGCAAAATGCACATACATAATCGTACATATAAATAAATACGATTTTCTTGCATTTTTCTTGCGATTTAATTGCTTTGCGCTACCTACATATTTGTTCAGATGGTAGCAATTAAATACATATCTAAGCTAGGTGAAATTTTGTATCCCGCACCTGAGCCGCCAATAAAGTTTTTTGTTTGTCAAAACAGGAGAAATCGCTATAAACTACTCTGGACGAAAAAGGTCTATTAAACTACCAGATCAGTGTTGTATATTTCAAGAAGCTCGAAATGAATCCAGCAAACGAGAGGATAGATAACAATTAATATTGACAGTCGACATTACATTACTGTTACATTAAGGTCATTTCGTGACCTTTTTGACTGAAAATTGTCAATATTTTCTAAACTGAAAATATTTACGTAAAATAACTTTGCAACAGCCTGCAGAATTCACACCTAAATTTAAATTTGAAAAAAAAGTTGATTGTTTCTTTTGTAAGAGAAATAATTTGAAAACTTACATGAGCTACGTAGTTGGCTACGTTTTTTACTCAAGTAGTATATATATATATATATAAATGAAATCTTATTTAGCTAAACATATTTTAATTTACATATTAACACATTTCCTCTACTTTTCCTATCAAAATATATGAAAGGTCATCTCGTCACCTCAATGTGTTAAGTGTAAGTTTTTCTTTGTGGTGCAGAGGAGCGAAGTAAAAGACAAATTGCTTTACTACAAATATATTTAACATGACTCTCAGGTCTATTCAGCGCTAGTAATAAAAAGTTTCTAACCGGTAAATAAAGTTCCTCTCAATTTTTAAATCCTTTTCGCAATCCGTGTACTCTTGTAACCGGTAAATTTTGTTACCATCTTTGGTAATACAATTTTCCGGTTACAAAATCTTCGGTAACGTGCAGAATAAAATTTTTTTGTTTGCGTATGGCTTAAATCACAGCTTACGGCGTCCAGATTTTAATATCTACGTATCTTCTGGTTAGCAACAAAACACCCATTTGGGAGCAAGCTAAAGTGAGATGGCGTAAAAACTCACATGCGCTGCGTTAAAACCACGCCCATTGAAGAAGACCAACATGGAAAGGACTATGATTTAAAGATATGCACGTGGAATATCCGGGCCCTTAATGGGGAAGGTGCCTCTGCCGGCCAGGTTGATGTCCTCGGGAAGACAAAGGCTGACGTCACCGCCAACAAAGAGATGCGACGGACAGGGCAACGCAAGAAATACGTGGAGACTTGCGATTTTAACAAATTTTTTTTCCAATATTCCTTTATTGTTCAATAAATGTTTAAACTATTTTTGATAGACTTAATTGTGCTGATTACGAATCAGTAAGTACTGGTGTTGGAAAACTATCGACAGTATGTACATTCGATTTTTTTGATAGTGCAAAATATTCGCTACTATCGAAAGCTTTCTTACATATGATGGGATAAAACACTAATGCGCGGTTTCACCAATCAATTTTAAAATGTATCAAACTTAAAATTTAAAATAGCACAAGCTTCTAAAAACATTTTGCCATTTTAAATTATAAAGACTTTACATAATTAAAAATAATTCGTGACAATGGGCATAACAGTTTGTAAATAGGCAAATTTGATTCCATTTTTTATGGTCCAAGAAAAATTTGGCAATTGATATGACAGATCCCTTCGCCTGTAATTTTATTCGTTTCTTCTTTTACTATATAAGATAACAACA
>NW_016198198.1:0-2741 GCF_001687245.7 Rhagoletis zephyria | reverse complement strand
CCCATGAGCACGTAGGCAATGTACATGAAGAGAAACTGAACACGTTTGAACATGATTGAATAAATTAAAACCGTTAGAAGAGAGAAAGTCCTCAATCCAAACTTTGTGAAGCAGTACCTGAAGTGAACTCTGATAGGTAACCGACTCCACCGGACCAATCGACACCGCCATCTTCGGCCCCTGCACCAGACGATTGTACAGGTCGTCGTACTTTAGTTTGTAGAAGAGCCACGCCTTTCCCGGCCGCAGCATCAGCTGCAGCTTGGGAATGAAGCGTTTTGGCGCGTGGTACACCTCGCAACACCTGCCGATCAAAATTCAATAAAAAAGAAACTCATAACTACAGCTAAAAGCTCACCAAGAAAGCGGACCTAGCACCAAAGCCCCCGCTCCCGCCTGACAGATAATCACCACCCAGATGACGAAGAGATTGACGTAGGTCTGCGAGACAAAGACGCTTCGCTGGAGGAAGTAGATGTTGATGGGGATGTTCTGCAAAAAATCAAATCTTTGACCATCACAAAATCATTAAAAAACCCAAAAACGCTTACCGTCAACAGAAAGGCCAGCAAAACTGAACCAAAGAGCGTTTCACAGCCATCGACGACCAAAAAGCAGACCAAATTGTGCTCATGCAGTTCATTATACAGCACAGTATGCTGCGTCANTAAAAAACCCAAAAACGCTTACCGTCAACAGAAAAGCCAGCAAAACTGAACCAAAGAGCGTTTCACAGCCATCGACGACCAAAAAGCAGACCAAATTGTGCTCATGCAGTTCATTATACAGCACAGTATGCTGCGTCAAGGGAATCTTCCCGCCCATAATTGTTTCCTCTTCCTCCTCCTCATGAACTGCATTGCACTCATTTTCCCTTATCAGCGTCCACACCGACCGCCCCACCTCAATAACATGTCCCGTGTAGACAATAGTTCCCAGAAGCGTACAGATAGTGAAGAACATCGCCGAACGGCACATCCGCAACGCGACCAAAAAGGTGAACAAGTACTCCCAAAGAAGCCAAATGATGACGTACCACGGGTGAAGGGTGTAGTCTCCGTCGGTGTAGGCGAAAATGAGCACAGTGAAAAAGAGAAAGGCCAGCCCGCCCTGGAGAAAGTAGCAAATCTTATCAAAGGCAATCAACCAGAGGAGAACTCGAGTTCGAATTCGGGGNGACCGCCCCACCTCAATAACGTGTCCCGTGTAGACGATAGTTCCCAGAAGCGTACAGATGGTGAAGAACATCGCCGAACGGCACATCCGCAACGCGACCAAAAAGGTGAACAGGTACTCCCAAAGAAGCCAAATGATGACGTACCACGGGTGAAGGGTGTAGTCTCCGTCGGTGTAGGCGAAAACGAGCACAGTGAAAAAGAGAAAGGCCAGCCCGCCCTGGAGAAAGTAGCAGATCTTATCAAAGGCAATCAACCAGAGGAGAACTCGAGTTCGAATTCGGGGGGAAAGTCCCGGAACAACTTGAAACAGTTTCGAAAAAAGCTTTTCCTTATCAACCGTCTCCAGGCCGGTCCAAATGGCGATCCTAGCCTGAAGTTTGGCCAGCAGCTCCACCAAGAATCGAGGCATCAAAGTGGCCCACAGGTACTTCCTCTCCTTGGTCCATTTTTGCATAATCTCCGCCTCTCGCTTCCGGAAAATCTTCTCCGTCTTGGCATTATCTAAAGAGGCCTCATAGTACTGATCCTGATTGACCACCACCAGCTCGTACCACCAGCGCCAGGTGGGCGTGTCGGCGTTCAGCGAGTGGTAGGCGTGCTGGCAGCTGAACTCAAAGAGGCCAAAAAGGTAGAGGACGACGCAGAAGAAGGGATCCAGCTGGTCCTTGTGCGCGTTCAGGTAATTGCAGACGACGTCGTACTTGAGTACGTCCACTCCGAGCAGCTCCTCGCCCCGGAAGTCGTTTTCCCAGAGCCACTTTATCACAAAGAGGCGGAGGCCGTAGATGAGGACGGAGATGTCTCGAAGGTAGAGCCACCGTTTTGAGGATCGGCAGGCGGGGGAGGCGTTGTTCAGTCGGCCGTCAAAGACCTCCTTTGCCATTGAGTAGTAGCAACGGCGGAGTTTGTCACTGCGGGACTTCATTTTGAGCAAGTAGAAGATGAGCAGGGCTTGCTGCGCAAAGAGTTGGCAAAGAACGTTGAAGAGCGTCGTTTTGGCTGTGTGTGTGTTAGCTGCTGAAATTGTGTGCTCAAATGCCGCCAGATAAAAAAGAGAAAAAATAGTTCTGTCCTCGAGATCCTCCTTTAAAGTTTGCCAATGGTAACTTTGTTGCCCTGTATATTAAAACTTTTGATTGGAAACGATGATTTGGGGCAATCGGGGGCTTCGGCTGTTTAGTGGTAAAATATTCGGAAGTATTTAAACAGCACAAAGTTGTTTGCCGGTTCAAAACTGTTTGCTGCAGTTTTAAGAAAGAGAAAAATGGGGGGTCATAACAACAACAAAGAGAAAGAAAAAATTTGCGTTTTGGTAAAGGTACAAAATGAAGAAGAAGAATATGATTGATGATTCTAGAAACGGCGGCAGTCTTACTNCAGAAACGGCGGCAGTCTTACTGCAGAGCAGAAATACTCTTGGATTTCACCAGAACAGTACAAGTACTTAAAAATGCGGAGGAATTCACTCCGGTTTTGTTTTTCTTTTTCAGGTAAAAGCGCGCTTTCAAAACAATAATAAAGTGCTCTGTTTGCATTATTAATTATATGAAAAATGGTAGCTTG
>NW_016198197.1:0-2741 GCF_001687245.7 Rhagoletis zephyria | reverse complement strand
TCAAGATTAACCTCTAAAATACAAATGAAACAAAGTCTCAAATAAGACATAAGTATATGAATACATGCATACATATGTATGTATTTAGCAGTAGTTTTTAACAAAGGCAGACCATGCGGCATTCGTAGTTATCAGCGCCACATGTTTAACTTATGATTTTAATGATTTAGTTGCCCAAACAATAGGTTCAAAGAGAGTCTGTTAATGTTGAAGTTCAGGGTAACCAAGTTTATGAAATAATTGCTGTATCTGTTCAACCGGTATAGCACGTGTACGGGAGCTAACTCTTTAAATATTTGCGGATGCCTGATGTATAGTAATATTGTATAATTTCACATTGCCATAGCTGTAAGTTAGAATAAAATTGAAAAAGGTATCGGCTTATGTCTTCCCGTCTAAATTACCAAACAGCAGACGTAAACTCTTGCATTACAAATCATATAAAAAATACTAAAATTTTTAATGCATAATAAATAAAAATAGAAATCTCAATTCAAATTTCGTTAAATATCGATAATGGTTGACTCAAAGATAAATGCATACGTTATACCGTAACAGGAGAAAAAGTTTGCTTTGCAGTCCTATAGTCTATAGAATTTTTGCAAGGCAGCTTCGCTTTTTTTTTTGTTTTTCCGTTATATCTCTTTTTCTTCCAAAGTTCATTGACTTTAAGTAGTCCGTTCTAGTATTTACCCACCAGATCCCAATATCACCCTAATGTCAGTAAATTCAACATCGCCAAAATTCAACAAACTTTTGCTAAAAAATTATTTCGATTCGACGCCTTTTTTCGGCGTTTAAAGTCGGATTTCAAATTATGATATGTCCATGTTTTTGTTGCGAAGATATAATTTTTTTGTTCCAAAGTTCATTGACTTCAAGTACTTCGTTCCATTACTTACCCACCAGATCTGATTTCTTATCACGCTAATACCAGTAAATTAAAGCTCACCAAAAATCATTAAACTTTTTCTTAGTTTTTTTATTTTCCAGTAGAACTATTTTAAAAAAATTTTGCCGAATGCACATACATATTTAGGTGTCACCGAAAAATTTAAAAATGCAAACTAGGTTCGAAATTTCCTTTCAAAAATACTTTAGATTCAGCGGTGCAGGGTGGACTTTGTTTTTGTTGCTTGCAAAGCAATTAATACAAAAACAGGTATAACAGTAGCTAGTTATTTAATGTATATCTGTGTCTTATGGAATAGTAGCTTACGTTGGGAAGTTGGCTTTAATTTAATGCGGCATTCCCTTTATTCTTTAAACGACAAAAAATTTTTGATGAGACTTAATAAGAATATTGACTTGCTAGTATCGGAACTATTCCGTGCACGTTTATTGCCAAAAGTTCTTCAACGGCTCGGCGCCAATGAGTCATTCGCAGCCGTATGCAGCGAATGCCGCATTAAAGCTCAGTGAGCCTACACCATTTCCAGTTGGATTTTAGAAAGAGTCAATTGGATGTTAGAAAGAGTCAATTGGATTTTAGAAAAGTCAACTGGATTTTAGAAAGCGTAAATTGGCTTTTAGAATACTCAACTGGACTTTAGAAAGCGTAAATTGGATTTTAGAATAGTCTACTGGATTTTAGAAAGCGTAAATTGGATTTTAGAATAGTTAACTGGATTTAAGAAAACGTAAATTGGATTTTAGAAAACGTAAATTGGATTTTAGAAAACGTAAAGTGAATTTTAGAATTTTCTACAAAAATTTTGAAGTAGCCAGTTTTTTCTTATGTGCGGTATTTGTCAATGCAAGTTTTTCTAAAATATTCACTTTTAAGCGAACAGTACTACTTTCTATGCGGATGCAATTGCCAAACGAGATATGAGAGTTGGTGAATACAATGGCCCGTAGTCATAGTCAAAATAAAGTCGACTTTAAAGTTAGTTGCAGCTTTTTGACATAATTTTCAATGGGATATCTGTCAAAAAAGCTGCAACTAACTTTAAAGTCGACTTTATTTTGACTATGACTACGGGCCATTTTTTTTAAATGGCATTTTATTTCTTCCAAGTATGTAAAACATGGAAACTTGTTACATATACTATTGTCTTGCTCTTCCAATTTACATTATTCATTTACTATTACATTACATTTCACTCCTGTGCACCTATGTATATTCTTTTTATATACATTATTCTACATAGTTTTAATATTCCGCTCACGTCTTCATTATCCGCTTCTTCATACAGATCGTATATTCCTAAATGTAACCTGTTGTTTAACTTTAATATATATTATATTGTTAAAACTTAATAAAAAGTAGTTATAACCTGATACTTCAGCAATATTTGAAACTACATAATCATATGCATATGCATGCTATAGCATAGTGTATAAATCATTAAAAAATCCAATTAACGCTTTCTAAAATCCAATTTACACTTTCTCAAATCCAATTGACTATTCTCAAATCCAATTGACTCTTTCTAAAATCCAGTTGACTATTCTAAAATCCAATCGATCGTTTCTAAAATCCAGTTGACTATTCTAAAATCCAATTGACGCCTTCCAAAATCCAACTGGAAATGGTGTAGACTTAACTTAATTTAACTTACCGTAAGAAATCGTCAATGATTACTCAACACGTCAACTTAAGCCAAGAGCGGAAATATTTTGTTTTTGTATTTTCTTTTTCAGCTGTTTAACAGTTCGCCGCATAAAATGCCACATCAAAAAAAAAAATCATGCAAATAAAAATGTTTGCTGGCAAGCCTGATTCTCTCACCGCTCTC
>NW_016198196.1:0-2741 GCF_001687245.7 Rhagoletis zephyria | reverse complement strand
ATACGGTCCCTGGTTAATTCAATAAATTATTAAGAAACTTTTTTCCAATGTAAAATAACAATAAGGGTATTAAATAAAAGAGAAAAGTCTGTAGAATTGAAATTGATAAATATGAAAAAATTATAAGTTGGAGAAAACAATTAAAAAAGCTTTTTCAATACCCAAAAAATTTTAATTTTTTGAAATCCCTAAAAATTGTGTCTTTTACATGGTGCCCTTATTCTAAATTGCACCAAATTTTTTGTTTATTTTTGTTTTGTTAATTAATCATGCCTTTATAATTTAAAGAAAAATTAAAAACGCAGTTTAACAGTAGATATTTGGTTTCAGGCTACTCATTTAAAAGCGCAAAACACTCGCAAACTGGGCAAACTGTGCAATTCGAAACACTCGCAAACGAAATGACGAAATTTCTATGGACAGTAATTTTCACAAAAAGGGCAAGTAAGACTTAAATATTTACCTAAATTCGAGTTTCAATTTTTAAACTTTTTATATTAAGCATTGTCAAATAATTGAATGTCTGAAATTGCACAAAATATAAAATTATCCTCATGAAACACACTGCGCAAAGTTGCCCAAATGCCCAAATATGAAACTTGCGCGTATGGATGAGTACCCTTGTTGACTTTTTGTGTGTTCTGAATTGGTATGTTTTTCCGTAGATTTTAGATCCGAAAATTTTCTCAAATCGAATGGGTTCCAAATGAGTTTTACGAATCCAATAAAATTTTCTTCGCCTTGATTCACCACCTGCGTGGAAATGTTCAATCGCCTCCTATTACTAATCTTGACCACGTGCAATTTATTTTCATATCTATAATTTGAGAATAGGACAAATTGGAAATTGGAAAATAAATGAACTTTGCGCTGAAACGAACCAAATGCATACATACATACATACATATCTACGCAGGTGTCAAACGCGGCTATTCCCAAAGGAAAAGATTGTTATGTCAATCAATCTAGCGATATTGGAATAAAATTGAGTGTTTTACCATTTTCCGTCATCTTCGTTCTAACCATCTGCATTTTTCCAGTAGAACAAATTAATTGGTTCTCACAGCGGTTGCAAATGTCAGCTGCGGAGCCACTGCAGTAGCAAATGCAAAACCAAAAAGAACAGTATGTACATGTAGGTACATAAAAAATATATAGTATAAACAAAATATGTATGTACAGTCAGTCGATAAAATTTAGGTACGGGGATTTTTTAACAATACGGGCAACTATTTTTTAAATTATTTTTTTTCGCAAATTTTATATAAAAATATGGTTAATTCTACAACAAAAGCGCCAAAAATCAGAGTTCCAGACCTTGTGCAAAATTAATGAAAATTGCGGAAAATTTGATTCAAATATTGCACTTGTTATTAATCTAGAAAAAAGTTGAGTATGCAGTTTTTTAGCTAATTCAAGATTAGTAAAATAAAATGCAAGTATGAGGAAGCTAGAACTTACCATTGATTTTTGGGAAATTTTTTTGTTGAAGGTGTCGGAAATTTTTTCCATATAAAAAAATTATCAAACATTATTTTATATGGAGAAAATGTGCGACACCTTCAACAAAAAAATTTTTACTAAAAATCNGAAATTTTTTCCATATAAAAAAATTATCAAACATTATTTTATATGGAGAAAATGTGCGACACCTTCAACAAAAAAATTTTTACTAAAAATCAATGGGAAGTCCTAGCTACTTCAAACTTCCACTTTGTTATACTAAAATTGAATAGGCTCAAAAACTGTGTACCCAGCTTTTTTCTAAAGAGTGTAAATAAAAAGTGCCATATTTGAATGAAAATTTACGGAATTTGCTTTACTTATGCATAGGGTTTGGAACTCTGATTTTTTGGGTTTTCGTTGTAGAATTAACCATATTAAAAAAAAATGCGAAAAACAAATTTTTAGAAAATAGTTGCCGGTATTTTAAAAAATTTTCTGTACCTAAACTTTATTGACTGACTGTACATTGATCTACGCAACAGCTCGGATACTGGAAAATCGAATCCACTGCGAATTTGTGAAAATTCCCAAATCCATTCGAAAAATTTGAGCTGAAAAATAAATGCTAGTAAAGCAATAAATGCGAATATTGCACTCGCAATTTCAACAGTAGATTATTACTACAGCAGCAAATACTTGAATTGGCACTTCGAATTGCAATACGAAAATGCTTTCACTCTTGCAACTTATGTGCATATACATACATACTAAATTGGTACAATAGTATGTACTTGGGTACATTTGTATGTATGTCGAAGTGAATACCACAGGGTATTGATTGGTGCAGATATAATATTTTTGGTTTTTTTGTTTTATTAAAATATCTATCAGTGCATATTGCGGTTGTCAGTTTAATTTATCTCTTAAACCACTGACAGCTCCATCATTTCCGGATGGGACATTATGTTGGTAAGCTATTACCATTGCAATTTAAATAATCTTACTTCCATTTTGGCTACTATTGAAGATTGTTTTATACAAATCTTCTTATTGCAACAGCTACAATAATAAAGTTGGAAAATTTTGAGCTGGTGAATAAGTTTAAGTAGTCCAATAAAAACTAGCCCAGTACTAGTCATATAAAACATAACTTGCTGGAATTATATCACGTCACGCCAGAAATATTCCATTAAAAAAAATTAAATAATAGATACATACCCAAATCCAGGATTTTTTAACGAATTACTCGAATGTAACGGGTGATTTTTTTGAGGTTAGGATTTTCATGCATTAGT